>NW_020175191.1:8351685-8353352 GCF_003031525.2 Neophocaena asiaeorientalis asiaeorientalis
GTATTTCTCAGTCTTCTCATTTTGCTTAACTTACTGTGTTTGGGGTCCCCTTTTTGCAGGCTGCAGGTTCATAGTTCCTGTTGTTTTTGGTGTCTGTCCCCAGTGGCTAAAGTTGTTTCAGTGGGTTGTGTAGGCTTCCTGGTGGAGGGGACTAGTGCCTGTGTTCTGGTGGATGAGACTGGATCTTGTCTTTTTGATGGGCAGGTCCATGTCTGGTGGTGTGTTTTGGGGTGTCTGTGGACTTATTATTATTTTAGGCAGCCTCTGTGCTAATGGGTGGGGTTGTGTTCCTGTCTTGCTAGTTGTTTGGCATAGGATGTCCAGCACTGTAGCTTGCTGTTCGTTGAGTGCAGCTGCATGCTGTTGTTGAGATGGAGATCTCTGGGAGTTTTTCGCCATTTGATATTATGTGGAGCTGGGAGGTCTCTTGTGGACCAGTGTCCTGAAGTTGGCTCTCCCACCTCAGAGGTACAGCACTGACTCCTAAAAAAAGTAGAAAGAAGAAAGAAAGAAAGAAAGAAAGAAAGAAAGAAAGAAAGAAAGAAAGAAAGAAAGAAAGAAAGAAAGATGGAAAGAAAGAACGAATGAAAGAAAGAAAGATAGAAAGAAAGGGAGGGAGGGAGGGAGGAAGGAAGGAGGGAAGGAAAGAAAGAAAGAAAAAAGAAAGAAGAGAAATTAAAATAAAGTAAGATAAAATAAAGTTATTAAAATAAAAATAATTATTAAGAAAAAAAATGTTTTAAAGAAAAACAAAAAACGGACAAGCTGGGGGCTCAGCTTTGGATTTGGCCGCGCCTCTCTGTGTAGGTCTCTGGAGGGCGTCTATTCTTCGCTCAGACAGGACAAGGTTAAAGGAGCAGCTGCTTCGGGGACTCTGGCTCACTCAGGCATTTTGCCCTACACAGGTACGTGGGGACTTTCTTGCCTTTTGGGAGGTCTGAGGTCTTCTGCCAGCGTTCAGTCGGTGTTCTGTAGGAGGTGTTCCATGTGTAGATATATTTCTGGTGTATCTGTGGGGAGGAAGGTGATCTCCGCGTCTTACTCTTCCGCCATCTTCCCCTCTAGGATCTGGCAGACGGATTCTTAACCACTGTGCCACCAGGGAAGTCCCTCACTTTCTTAATTGTGTTTTTTGATGAGCAGAAGTTTTAACTTTGTGTGAAATCTACTTTATCATTTTTTCCTTTACGGTTAGTACTTTTTGCTCTTATTTAAGAAATCTTTGCCTATTCCAAGCGCATATAGTCTCCTGTGTTTCCAGCTAGATTTATATTTTACATTTCACATTTAGATCTGCAATCCATTTTTTAAAAAAATTATTTTTTGGCTGTCGGGCCTTAGTTGCAGCATGCCGGATCTTCACTGAGGCATGTGGGCTTCTCTCTAGTTGTGGCGTGTGGGTTTTCTCTCTCTAGTTGTGGCGCTTAAGCTCCAGGGCACGTGGGCTCTGTAGTGTATGGCACGCAGGCTCTCTCCTTGAGGCACGAGCTCAGTAGTTGTGGCGCTCGGGCTTAGTTGCCCCATGGCATGTGGGATCTTAGCCCCCTGACCGGGGATCAAACCTGCGTCCACAGTATTGGAAGGTGGATTCTTTACCACTGGACCATCAGGGAAGTCCCCTGCAATCCTTTTTTTTTTTTTTTTTTTCTTGCTCTGGGCCTCTCCCC
>NW_020175191.1:8353369-8371897 GCF_003031525.2 Neophocaena asiaeorientalis asiaeorientalis
TTCTTTTTTTTTTTTTTTTTTGCTGTACTCGGGCCTCTCACTGCTGTGGCCTCTCCCACCGCGGAGCACAGGCTCCGGATGCACAGGCCCAGCGGCCATGGCCCACGGGCCCAGCTGCTCTGCGGCACGTGGGATCCTCCCGGACCGGGGCACGAACCCATGTCCCCTGCATTGGAAGGCGGACTCCCAACCACTGCGCCACCAGGGAAGCCCCCCTGCAATTCATTTGAAATTAATTTTTTTGTGAATGGTATGAGTATAAGAGTCAAGGTTTATTTTTTTTTTCTATCTGGATCCTGTATTCTTCCAACACCATTTATTCGAAGACCTTTCTTTCCCTTCAAATTGCATTGGTGTCTTTTTCATTGGTCAAGTAACAATATATGTGTGAGCCTATATCTGGACTCTATTCTGTTCCATTGATCTATTTTTTTATCCTTATGCTTATACCATATTGTATTAATTACTTGCCTTGATAGTAAAATTTGAAAGTTGGTACCATAAATCCTCCATCTTTATTTTAAAGATGATTTTGACTTTCTAAGTTTTTTTGCAATTGCATTTAAATTTTAAAATTAGCCTATCAATTTCTACCAGAAAAGCCTGCTGGGATTCTGATTAGGATCGCATTGAATGTATAGACCAATTGGGGAGAAGTGACATTGTAACAATTAAACATTACTCCATGAAATAGGCTATTTCTTCTTTTATTAGGTCTTTTTTGATTTCTCCTTGTTTTATGATTTTCACTGTAGAATCTTCTGCATTTTATTTAGTCCTGTGTACCTTATTATTTTTAAAAGCCTATTGTAAATGGTATTATTTTTACATTTTCATATTTCAATTGTTTGCTGCGAGTATAAAGAAATATAGCTGATATTTGTATATTGACTTTGTATCACATGACCTTGCTAAATTCACGTATTACTTCTAGTAGTTTGTACATTCCTTGGATATTCTATGTACGCAATCATGTCATTTATGAATAAAGCTAGTTTTACTATTTCCTTTGCAACTAAAAAAGTTTTTTTCTCTCCTTATTGCACTGGCAGGAACTCCAATACAATGTTGAATATAAGTGGTGATAACAGACATCCTTATCTTGTAAGGGTGAAGCATTCACTATTTCACCATTAAGTATGATATTATTTGTATGTTTTAGGTAAATCTTATCAAATTGAGGAAGTTTCTCTCTATTCTTAGTCAACTAATAGTTTTTATTATGAATGGGTTTTGAATTTTATAAAATGCTTTTTCTGTATCTTTTAAGATGATGACATTGTTAAAATTATATTGAATGACTTTTTAAGTGTTAAGCCAGCTATGTCTTTTTGGAATAAACTCACAAGACGATGATGTGTATGGTTCTTACATAATACCGTATCTGATTTGTTGGTATTTCATTTGGATATTTTTCCCACCTGTATTCTTAAGGGATATTACTCTGTAATTTTTTTTCTTGTAATGTCCCTGATAGATTTTGGTATCGAGGTTATGCTGGCCTCTCTGAAAGATTTTGTGTAGAATTGTTCATATTTTTCCTTAAAAGTTTGGTAACATTTATCAGGGTAGCCATCTGGATCTGGTGTTTTTGTTGTTGGAATGTTATAAATTATGGACTTAATTTCAGTAAAAGATACGGGATTATTCAAAATTTCTGTAAGTTGTGTTTTTCTAAAAAGTTGCCCATTTCGTCTAGGTTGTCAACTTTATTGACATAAAGTTGTTCATGAACCCTTATATTATTTTTTTAATGTATGTGGCATCTATAGTGATGTTGCCTCTGTCATTCTTGATATTAGGTGTATCTCTTTTCTCTCTTACTCTTTTCCTTGATCAATTCTATCAATTTTACTAATCTTTGCAGAGAACAATCTTTTGGCTTCATTGACTTTCTCAGTTTTTTTAAAATTTTTATTTTAATTATTTATTTTTGGCTGCATTGGGTGTTCATTGCTGTGTGCAGGCTTTCTCTAGTTGGGGCGAGCGGGGGCTACCCTTTGCTGCGGTGCACATGATTCTCATTGTGGTGGCTTCTCGTGTTGCAGAGCACGGGCTCTAGGCGCGAGGGCTTCAGTAGTTGTGGTTCACAGGCTCTAGAGCACAGGCTCAATAGTTGTGGTGCACGGGTTTAGTTGCTCCGCGACATGTGGGATCTTTCCAGACCAGGAATCGAACTCGTGCCCCCTGCATTGGCAGGCAGATTCTTAACCACTGCACCACCAGGGAAGTCCCTGACTTTCTCTGTTTTATATCTCTTTTCTATTTCATTAATCTCTGATTTTATTTCTTTCTTTCTACCTTCTCTTTTTTGTACCTTGTTGAGATAGATACTTAATTCATCAAATTTACATCTAAGAACTACTCTAGCTGTGTCCCACAAATTTTGATATGCTGTATTTTCATACTGTTACTTTCAAAATATTTTCTAATTTCTATTGTAATTTCGTCTTTGATGAATCAGTTACTTAGAAGTAAGTTACTTAATTTCCAGATGATTTGGGATTTTCTAGATATGTAACCAAACAGGATCCTATGGGTCCTTCCCCTGACAGGCTTCTTCCCTATATCCTCTGCTTTAGCTCCTCTGAAGTATTGTACTTAGATGATTGTATCTGACACACAGTTCCTGAGTTGTTTTATAAATGCTAACCCCCCACCAAATGGATGAAATTAACTACTTGATGACTGTGAGCACATAGCCTGCAGACCTACTGGAGCCTGAGGATTGAAAATGTTAACCCCTGTGACACCGCCCTGTTATCTCACCATCAACCAATCAGATAATTCGGCAGGAGCTCATCACATACACTGGGATGCCCCTCCCTTACCTTACCTTTAAACATGCCAAAATGTTCATGCTGAAACCGATTGGAGAAGTCAGGCTTTTTGAGCACTAGTTGTCCCGGGTTCCTTATATGGTGCCTTACAATAAATGCTGCACTTTCCCTCACCACAACCCACCAGGCAAGTGGACCCACGTTTTGGTTTGGTAACAGATATCTTATTGTTATTGATTTCTGGTTTAATTTTTCTGTGGTTAAAGAACATATTTTGTATAATTTTAATCCTTTGAAATTGATTGCTAGTTTTATGGCTCAGCATATGATACATTTTTTTCAGTGTTCCATATGCACTTGAAAAGATGGAGCAACCTACAGTTGTTGAGTATAATTTTCTACAAGTGTCAGTTAAGTTGCTTAGTAGTGTTGCTCAAATATTCAATATCCTTACTAATATTGTGTCTGCTTGTTCTATTGATTACTGAGGAGGTATGTTAAAATCTCCAATTCTAATTCTGTATTTGTCTTTCCCATACAGTTCTGTCAATTTTTTGCTTCATAAATTTTGAAGTTGTATTATTAGGTGCATATACATTTAGGATTATGTATTTCTCCTATGGAACTGATCTTCTAATTATTATTAATTTCCTTTTTTCTCTGTTACTTCTTCCTTAACATCTACTTTGACCATTAATAATATAGCCATATCAGTTTTCATATGGTTACTGTTTCCACGGAGTATCTCTTCCCATGTTTTATTTCCAATTACTTATATTTATATCAATTATGTTTAAGGTGTATCTATTGTAGTCAGGATATTGTTGGTTCTCTTTTAAAATAAAGTCTGACAATCATTTTCTTTTAAGGAGTCATTAGCCCCTTTAAATTTTTTGTGATTACTGATATGGTTAGCTTTAAGTATATCATACTTGTGTTTTTAGGTTGTTCCATCTGTTACTTGTCTCTTTGTTCCTCTTCTCCACCTTTCTTTCAGGTTAGTCAAGTATGTTTTAGTTCTTCATTTTTCCTCTTTTGTTGTCTTTTTACATATAGTTCTGATAGATTTAGTAGTTACCCTAATGATTACAATATACATATTTAATTTATTACTAGCTTGAATTAGTACTTAATTGCTTCACAAACAACGTAGGAGCCTTACAACCATATAATTTTATTTATCTTTCCTGAATTTTGTTATCATTGTCGTATATGTTACTTCAACATGTTATGAACCCCATAATACATTGACAGTATTATTGTTTTAAACAGCAAATAGTCTTTTAAAAAGAGTATGAAGTGAACATTTTTAAATTTTAAATTTCTACCATTTATACCATATCAAGATATCAAATTCCTGGGAATAAACCTAACCAAAGATATACAAGTCCTCTATGCAGAAAGTGGGAAAAAAAATATTGGAAGAAATTAAAGAGACCTAAATTAATGGAGTGAGATACCATGTTTATGCATTATGAGTCAATATTGCAAAGATGTCAGGTCACTGCAATTTAGTCTTCAGATTCAATGCAATGCCAATCAGAATCTCTATGTGTAGTGTGTGTACACGTGTGTCTGTGTGTGTGTAGCTGATTTTAAAATCTTAGCCAAGGCACCTGAAAAAGAACAAGGCTCACTAAAGAAGATATACAGATGGCAAATTCTAAGACTCACGACTGAAAAGCATATGAAAAGATGTTCCACATCATATGTCATCAGGCAAATGCAAATTAAAGTGACAATGAGATAACACTACACACCTATGAAAATGGCCAAAAACCAAGGACACTGATGACACCAAATGCTGGCAAGGCTATGGTGCAACAGATACTCTTTCATTGCTGGCGAGAATGCAAAATGATACAGACACTTTGAAGGTTTCTTACAAACTTTACATACATCCAGCCATCAGCAGTTGTGAGTATTGGTATTTCCCAACAGAGTTCAAACTTATGTCCATATATAAACCTGCACTCAGATTTCCACGCCCCATCACCCAGCTTAATTGAGGTATAATTGACAAATAAAATTATATATATTTAAAGTGTACACCACGATGATTTTCTATATTTATACATTGTGAAATGATTACCACAATCAAGTTAATTAACACATCCATCACCTAACATAGTTAACTTTTGTGTGTGTGTGGTGAGAAAGCTTAACATTTACTTCCTTAGCAAATTTCAAGTATCCAATACAGAATTATTAACTATAGTTACCATGCTGTACATTAGATCCTCAGAACTTATTCATCTTATAACTGAAATTTTACACCCTATGACCAACATCTCATTTCCCCTACCTTCTAGCCCTTGGTAACCACTGATCTACTCTGTTTTCATTAGTTCAAGTTTTTTTTTCAGATTCCACATATAATAATTCCACATCCTACTATTTGTGATAGCATACAGTACTTATCTTTCTCTTCTGGTTTATTTCACCTAGCATAATGCCTTCTAAGTTCACCTGTGTTGTCACAAATGACAGGATTCCCTTTTTATGGCTGAATAATATTCTATTGTATGTCTATATAACATAGTTTCATTATCCATTCATCTTTTGGTGGACACTTAGGCTGTTTTCATATCTTGACTATCATGAATAATGCTGTAATGAATATGGAAGTGCACATATCTCTTCCAGGTGCTGATTTTACTTCCTTCAGACACATACACAGAAGTGGGATTTCTGGATCTTACTGTAGTTCTATATTTAATTTCTTGAGGAACCTCCAATCTGTTTTCTATAATAGCGGTATGAAATTACATTCCCACCAACAATGTACAAGAGTTCTCTTTATGCCACATTCTTGCCAACATTTGTTATTTCTTACATATATTTCTTATGATAACAGCCATTCTAGCAGGTATGAGGTGATATCTCATCATAGTTTTGATTTGCATTTCCCTGATAATTATTGATGTTGAGCACCTTTTTTACCTCTCTGTTAGCCATTTGTATATTTTCTTTGGAAAGATATCTATTCACATCCTTTGTCCATTTTTTAATTGGATTATTTGTTTTCTTCCTATTGAGTTACATAAGTTTCTTATATATTTTAGATATCAACCCCTTATCAGGTATATGATTTGCAAATATTTTCTCCCATTCTGTAGGTTGTCTTCTCATTTCCTTGATTGTTTCCTTTGCTGTACAGAAGCTTTTTGGTTTGATGTAGTCCCAGTTGTTTATTTTTGCTTTTGTTGCTTGTGATTTTGGATGACCTAAAAAAATCATTGCCAACACCAATGTCAAGGAGCTTTTCCCTATGTTTTTTTCAAAGAGTTTTATAGTTTCTGGTCTTACATTTCAGTCTTGAATCCATTTCAAGTTAGTTTTGTGAGTGGTATAATAGGGGCCTAATTTCATTCTTTTACAATGTGGATATCTAGTTTTCCCAACACCATTTATTGAAGATACTATCCTTTTCCCATTTTATGTTCTTGCACCCATGCCAAAGATTAGCTAACTGTTTATGTATGCATTTATTTCTGGACTGTCCACTCTCTTCCATTGGTCTATGTGTCTGTTTTTTATGCTTGTATCATACAGCTTTGATTAGTAGAGGTTTTTAATGTAGTTTGGAATCAGGACGTGTAATGCCTCCAGCTTTGTTCTTTTTTCTCAAGGTTGTTTTGGCTCTTTGGAGTCTTATGTTGATACAGATGTTTATACCAGCTTTATTTGTTTGTTTTTCATTTTTAAATTATTTATTTATTTATTTTGGCTGTGCTGTCTTCGTTGCAGCACGTGGGCTGTTTGTTGCGGCATGTGGGCTTCTGTAGTTGCGGCATGCAGGTTCTAGAGTGTGCAGGCTCAGTAGTTGTGGTGCGTGGGCTTTGTTGCAGTATGTGGGATCTTAGTTCCTTGACCAAGGGTCAAACTCTGGCCCCCTGCCTTGGGAGCATGGAGTCTTAACCACTGGGCCACCAGGGAAGTCTCTATAGCAGCTTTATTTGTAATTGCCAAAACTTGGAAGCAACTTGGATGTCTTTCAGCAGGCAAATGGGTAAATAAGCTGTGGTACATCTGGACAGCAGAATATTATTCAGTGTTAAGAAGAAATGAACTACCAAGCCATAAAAAGACATGGAGGAAACTTAAATGCATGTTACTAAGTGAAAGAAACTAAAATGAAAAGGCTACTGTGATGGTTAATTTTTTTTTACATCTTTATTGGAGTATAATTGCTTTACAATGGTGTGTTAGTTTCTGCTTTATAACAAAGTGAATCAGTTATACATATACATATGTTGCCATATCTCTTCCCTCTTGCGTCTCCCTCCCTCCCCCCCTCCCTATCCCACCCCTCTAGATGGTCACAAAGCACCGAGCTGATCTCCCTGTGCTATGCGGCTGCTTCCCGCTAGCTATCTATTTTGCATTTGGTAGTGTATCTCTGCTGCTTCCCACTAGCTATCTATTTTACATTTGGTAGTGTATATATGTCCATGCCACTCTCTCACTTTGTAAGAGACTTATTATGACTTATTATTTGTATATTTTCTTTGGAAAGATATCTATTCACATCCTTTGTCCATTTTTTAATTGGATTATTTGTTTTCTTCCTATTGAGTTACATAAGTTTCTTCCCCCTCCCCATATCCTCAAGTCCATTCTCTAGTAGGTCTGTGTCTTTATTCCCGTCTTACCCCTAGGATCTTCATGACTTTTTTTTCCCTTAAATTCCATATATATGTGTTAGCATACAGTATTTGTTTTTCTCTTTCTGACTTAACTTCATTCTGTATGACAGACTCTAGGTCCATCCACCTCACTACAAATAACTCAATTTCATTTCTTTTTATGGCTGAGTAATATTCCATTGTATATATGTGCTACATCTTCTTTATCCATTCATCCAATGATGGACACTTAGAGGAACATGGTGGAAGAGTAAGACGCGGAGATCACCTTCCTCCCCACAGATATATCAGAAATACATCTACACATGGAACTGCTCCTATAGAACACCCACTGAACGCTGGCAGAAGACCTCAGACCTCCCAAAAGGCAAGAAACTCCCCACGTACCTGGGTAGGACAAAAGAAAAAAGAAAAAACAGAGACAAAAGAATAGGGAGGGGACCTGCACCTGTGATGGTTAATTTTAAGTGTCAACTTGACTGGGCTAAGGTATGCCCAGATAGCTGGTAAAACATTATTTCTGAGTGTGTCTTCGAGGGTGTTTCTAGACGAGATTAGCATTTGAATTGGCAGACTGAGTAAAGAAGATCACTCTTTACCCTTGTGGGTGGGCATTACCCAATCCGTTAACGTCCTGAATAAAAGGAAAAGGTGAGGGAAGGACAAATTTGCTCTCTACTTGAGCTAGGACATCCATCTTCTCTTGCCCTCACACATGGTCACTCCTGGTTCTTGGGCTTTTGGACTGGACTATGACTTAAACCATTGGCTTCCTTGGTTCTCAGGCTTTCAAACTGGGATTGGAACTACACCACTGGCCTTCCTGTGCTCCAGCTTGCATATAGCAGATTAGGAGATTTCTCAGATTCCGTAATCAGTGAACAAATCCCTCATAATAAGTCTCTTACTATCTATCTATCTATCTATCTATGTGTATATATATATCCTATTAGTTCTGTTTCTCTGGAGAACCCTGACTAATACAGCTACAAAGTATATGATTCTGATTATATAACATTCTGGGAAAGGCAAAACTATGAAGACAGTAAAATGATCACTGGTTGCCAGGGATTTGAGGGGAAGGAGGGATGAATTGGTGAAGCAAAGAGGATTTTTAGGGCAGTGAAAATACTCTGTATGATAATATAATGGTGGATTTATGTTATTATATTATATTTGTTCGAGTCAATAGAATATACAACACCAAGAGTGAGCCCTAATGTAAAGTATGGACTTTGGGAGATAATGATGTGTCAGTGTAGGTTCTTTGATTGTAACAAATGTAACACTCTGGTGGGGGATGCTGATGATGTGGTAGGCTATGCCTGTGTGGGGCTGGGAGTGTATGGGAAGTCTCTGTACCTCCTATCAATTTAACTTTGAAGCTAAAACTGCTCTGAAATTGAAAAAAAGTCTAAAAAGATGGAATCAAAAATTTTTTTTCAATAATTCTCTTTTTAAAAAAAAAAACAAGGTGGAAGACTTGCTGTACTAAGCTACAATTGTGTTGTGTTGGTGTAAGAATAGTCAAGTAGATGAATAGGGCACCATAGAGAATCCAGAAACTGGTTCATGCACATAAAGACATTTGATTTATGATGAAGTTGTCACTGCAAAGCACTTGGAAAAATAGCTTATCAATAATTGGTGCTGGGTGGAAAAAAACCCACAAAGCTTGATTCTTACTTCATATTCTACAAAATACTAATTCCAATTTATAGACATAAATGTACTAGAAATCTTAGATGGTATAATAAGAAAAAGAACTGGGACTTCCTGGTGGTCCAGTGTTTGTGGCTCTGCGCTCCCAATGCAGGGGGCCCGGGTTCGATCCCTGGTCAGGGTACTGGATCCCGCGTGCCTCAGCTAAAGATCCCACATGTGGCAACGAAGATCCCGCATGCTGCAACTGAAGATCCCTCATGCTGCAACAAGGATCCCGTGTGCCACGGCTGAGACCCGGAACAGCCAAATAAATAAATAGATAGATAGATAAATAAATTTTTTAAAGAAAAAGAATGAGAGGTATTTAAACTGAAAGGAAGAAATGTCCCTACTTGCAGAGAACACCTTTGTCTATGTAGAGGATTCCAAGGAATCTACACAAAAAGCTGCTAGAACTTACAAGTGATTAGCAAGGTCACAGTATAAAGAAGGTCAACATACAAAAATCAACTTGCATTTCTATTTATTTGTAATAAACAATTGGAATCCAAAAGTTAAAAACGGTACCAATAGATCTTCATAAATGAAGCACTAGGTATAATTATAATAGGACATGCAGGATCTTTATTTTGAAAATCAAAAAATGTTGATGAAATAAAGCAGAGAAGACCTAAATGAATGGTGAGACATACCCTTTTCATTGATTGAAAAATTCAATATAGTTATGATGTCAATTCTCCCTAAGTTGATATAAAGATTTAATGTAATCCCTACTAAAATCCCAGAAGAATTCTTTGCAAATATAGAAAAGATATTTCTAAAGTTCATATGGAAATGTGAAGAAACTGTAGTATCTAAAACAATTTTGAAAAACAAGGACACAGTTGGAAGACACATTACACATTAAGATATATCATAAAGCTACAGTAAAGAAGACGGTGGTATTGGTGAAAGGATAGATACATAGATCAGTAGAACAGAATAGACTCCAGAAATAGACCTTCACAAATTCAGTCTATTGAGTTTTAATGATGGTACAGAAGCAATTCAATGGAGAAAGGACAGTCTTCTGCACAAATGATCCTGGAAAAAATAGACATCCGTATGCAAAAAAAAAGTGAACCTTGACCTATATCTCACACCACATAGAAAATGAATTTAAAATGGACAATAGACCTAAGTGTAAAATGTAAAACTATAAGACTCTTGGAAGAAATTATAGGAGAAAATTTTCATGACTTTGGGTGGGGCAAAAATTTCTTAATACAAAACCAAAAGCATAATCCATAGAAGAACAAATTTATAAATTAGACTTTGTTGAAACTTAAAACTTTTTCTCCTCAAAAGACATTAAGAGAAGGCTTCCCTGGTGGTGCAGTGGTTGAGAGTCCGCCTGCCGATGCAGGGGACACGGGTTCGTGCCCCGGTCTGGGAAGATCCCACATGCCGTGGAGTGGCCTGGCCCGTGAGCCATGGCTGCTGAGCCTGCGCGTCCGGAGCCTGTGCTCCGCAACGGGAGAGGCCACAACAGTGAGAGGCTCACATACCGCAAAAAAAAAAAAAAAAAAAAAGACATTAAGAGAATGAAAAGATAAGCCATGGGCTGGGAGAAAAGTTTACTAATCATACAGCTGACAAAGAACGTTTACCTAGAATATATAAAGAACTCTTAAAGCTTGAAAAAAAATAAAATTTTAAAAAAGTGGACAATGGGCTTCCCTGGTGGCGCAGTGGTTGAGAGTCCGCCTGCCGATTCAGGGCACATGGGTTCGTGACCCGGTCCGGGAAGATCCCACATGCCGTGGAGCGGATGGGCCCGTGAGCCATGGCCATTGAGCCTGCGCGTCCGGAGCCTGTGCTCCGCAATGGGAGAGGCCACAACAGTGAGAGGCCCACATACCGCAAAAAAAAAAAAAAGTGGGCAAAAGATTTGAACAGACACTTCACCAGAGGAGATATATAGATGGCAAAAAACACATGATGAACCCATTAGTCATTATGGAAATGAAAATGAAAACCAAATGGGAAACTCTTGCACACCTATTAGAATGGCTAAAATAAAAAATAATGGCAATACCCAGTGCTGGTAAAGATCTATAGCAACTGGAACTCTCCTACATTGTGAGAATGCAAAATGGAATAATCATCCTGGAAAACATGTTGATAGTTTCTAATAAAGTTAAACAAATACCTATGCGACCCAGCAATCCTACTTCTATGTATTTAGTCTAGAGAAATGAAAACACATGTCCACACAAAAACTTGTACATTAAGGTCCATAGCAGTACTATTCGTAACTGTCAAAAACTGAAAACAACCCCAAATCGCCTTCAACAGATGAATAGATAGACAACCGTGGTGTATTCATACAACAGAGTGCTACTCATCAGTAAAAAGGAATAAGCTATTAATACACAAACAACATGGATGAATCTGAAATGCATTATGCTAAGTGGAAGAAGCCAGTCTCAAAATGTAACATAATGTATATTTCCATTTATATGACATTCGGGAAAAGATAAAACTGTAGTAATGGCAAACAGATCAATGGTTTCTGGGGATTAGGGGTGGGTTGAGAGACTGATTAAGGAGTGTTAGAATTTTTCTTTATCTTTCTTGTGGTGGTGGTTATAAGGATCTCTGCATTATTAAAACTCATAAAGCAGTAAACCAAAAAAAAAGAAAAAGAGTGAATTTGCTGTGTGTAAACTTTAAAATACTTAATAGATAAATAAGTTGAGATATATTAGTGAAACAGAACAGGACCTTATGGTCCTTGCCCCCCCGCCCCCGTCCTCAGCCTGCCTTTTGTCTGTGGAAAATCTTTAGCCAAAGAATAGGTTTGATCAGAGAAGTGAGGAAATGCAGAAACCAAGGAAAACAGTCAAAGGAGACCAAGTAATAATAGTTTAATCATTAAGCACAGTCAAGTACCTTTAGTTCCTCCTTAAGGGCTATAGACAATATTCTGAGCCATGTCCTGTGAGCTGTTTTGCAGATACCAAAGCCCCCACCAGGTGAAGGAGGATGATTACATGATGACCAAATTGAAGCCATGACATAAGCTGCCACAGTTCCGAGAACTGGTCTCAAAGAAATGGGAGCAAACTCTGGAACTAAAGATTAACTGTACTTAAAACAACCAAGGTGACACTGATCAGACCACCACATTACCGGTTTCAAGATGACTGTCAGAGCTGACTGTGCTGTTCTGCTCCCTCCCTCTGCCTATACAGCCCTGAAACTCCCCTTTAAAAGCCCCTTCCCCTGAGCAGCAGTCGGGAGTTGGTTCTCACACAGGAGTCCACCCTCTCCCCTGATTTCTGGCCTTGGAAATAAAGCAAGCTTTCCTTCCTACCAACACTTGTCTCTCGAGAATTGGCTTTTGAACGGTGAGCAGCCGGACGGGGGTTCGGTAATATTAGAGGTTGGACTCATCATCTTGGGTCAAACTGAAAGTCCACATAGCCTACAAGTTTATGGCTGGTAGTGCAGTAAAATAAGATAGTTGCTATTTATGCTCCCTGGCCCCATATATGCCAGTATATTTTAATGGTTATCTATGGTTCTGTTAGGCATTACTGACTCATTCTTACTCTGGAAACACATTTATTTTACCTTTTAAGCCATTTACTAAAGGTCACAGTAACATGCAGTAATATTTTTTATAAGTGGAAATTTTTTAAAATCTAGAAGAATCAACTGAGTAACTATTTGTACTAAAAAGACAGTTCAATGAAGGGGCAGAATATAAGATCAACATACACAAATTGATGTTTTTTCCTATATATCAATAAAAAAGTAAGAGAATAAAAGATCCCATTAACAATAGCAGGAAAGGGGGCTTCCCCTGTGGTGCAGTGGTTAAGAATCCGCCTGCCAATGCAGGGGACACGGGTTCGAGCCCTGGTCCAGGAAGATCCCACGTGCTTCGGAGCAGCTAAGCCTGTGTGCCACAACTACTGAGCCTGTGCTCTAGACCCTTTGAGCCACAACTACTGAGCCCGCATGCCACAACTACTGAAGCCCGTGTGCCTAGAGCCCATGGTCTGCAAAAAGGGAAGCCACCACAATGAGAAGCCTGCGCACCACAACGAAGAGTAGCCCCCGCTCGCTGCAACTAGAGAAAGCCCGTGAGCAGCAATGAAGACCCAACACAGCCAGAAAAAAAAAAAAAAAATGAGTCCCTGGAATTCCCTGGTGGTCCAGTGGTTATGACTCCACACTCTCACTGCTGAGGGCCTGGGTTTGATCCCTGCCTGGGGAACTAAAATCCCAGAAGCCATGCAGTACAGCCAAAACAGAAAAAAAAAATTAGTCCCTATCTTTGCAGGTGCAATGGAAAAAGTAGCAGCTCAAATAAAAATTATAAAAACAAACAAACAAACAAAAACACCAGAAAAACAATAGCAGGAAAAACTAAACATTTCCTAAGAATAAACAAAAAAGTAATATGCAAGACCTATTTGAAGAAAACAATAAAACCTGACTAAAAGACATAGAATATGACTTCAATAAATATCTTGTTCCCAGATAGGGAATCTTAGTATTGTACAAATTATTAAGTTTGACAGTCTCCCAACATTAATTGGTAATGTCAAGGCAATCCAATCAAAATTTCAGTTGAATTTTTATGGACCTTGATGAGTTGTTTCTCAAATTTATATTGAATACTGGAAAAGAAAATGTGTTTAAAAAATTAAAAGAAAGACAAACATTGAAAAGAAATATTTAAAAACAAAGTAGCAGTATAGTGATTGAAACAGTGTGGTATAGTTGTGTAAAAAGATAGCCTCGTGTACATAAAGGAATTTAGTTTGTAATAAAGATGCTACTTTTTAATCATTGTAAAAAAGGATGAATTATCAATAAATAATGTTTGTTATCTATTTGGGGAAAAAAAAGAAAATATTTGTATAGTCTTCGAGAAAAGGAAGGCATTTATAATAAGTAAGAGTCTAAAATCCAAGAACAGTGAAGGAGAAGTCTTACACATGCAAATTCAAAACTTCTGTATATAAATAATACAAAATAAGGAATTCAACTAAAGATTAAAATTCAAAATGTGTGAAGAGCTTCACACAACTATTAAAAAAAGACAATAGAAAAATAAGCAAATGATATGAACAGTCCATTCAAATAGAAGGAACTGAAAACGGCCAATTCGTTTATAAAATGATCTTCAATCAGACATGTAACCAAAGAAACTTTAGGTAATATTATATCTATTTTCCTCATCAGATTGGAAAACAAAACAAAAAGATTGGTCATATTCAGAATTGGAAAAGTGATGGAAGTGGGCATGCTCATCTACTGTGGGTGGAAGATAAATTGATTAAGCTTTCATGTGGAACAAGTTTATCAAAACTGTGAGTTCCTTTTACCACCAATTCCCTTCCAGGATTTCCTACAGAAATAGTTACACATGTGTATAAACAAAGATGTTTATTGTAGCATTGTTTGGGGTATAGCTTAGGTGCTGGAGCTGGACTATATGGACTCTACCCTCAACTACTTTTCTGACCTCAGGCAACTTCATATTTTTGTGGCTCAGTTTTCTCATCTGTAAAATGAGGAATAGAATATTACCTACCCTGTACATTGTTGTGAGGAACAAAGAAAATAATACGTGTAAAGTGCTCAGCACATAGCCTGGCACAATGAGTTCAAGTTATCAGGTGGCATTAATAGTGAAAAATTTGAAATAACTTCATAAATGTTCATCAGGATGGGGAAGGACTCTATTACGGGACACCATACTATAGACCTATATATATATATATGTATATTTTTTTAAATTTATTTTGAATGAGGTGAATTTATTGTACTGACATGGAAAGATTAGCAAAGAGTTTAACCAGCACAGCCCCTGTTTGGTTTCTGTAGCTCTCTTGGCAAAGGGTAGGGACAATCTAAGCAAGCACAGTTAAAGCTTTAGCTCACATTGAGTACATCACATCCACTTGCATTCCACTGACCAAAGCAAATCATATGGACCCTGCATATTGGGAGGCACTGAAGTCTATTACCTAAGGGCTGGATGTACAGTCATCTTACAGGGGACAAAGTGAATAGTTGGGAACAGTAATACCATCTACCAAAACTGGCTATCCACAGCCCCATGACCCCACCATTGAGTAGACATCCCACACTCTATGTGTGAGTGTGTGTTTTCTATTTACCTTCAGAATCCGTATCTATGGGTCACACATATGAGAAAAACGCTATGGAACATTTGCCTGTGGATTCCCTGAGCAAATGAGGTTACAATGGGACCTCAACAATGAGAGATAATTCCTGATTTCTTGTGTCTCCACTGGAAAGATGTAGATACTTAGGTGATCACCAGGCTCATTCCCAACTTAACTGTTTTGTTCCTTCACAATACCCTGGACTTTCAAATTTTGTTTAGTTCGTTGTAAAAAATTATTTCATTTAATTTTAACAACACCATTATAGGGTAGCTATTTTATCCTCAGTATAAATTACTGTGTATCATAGGCCTTCCAGAAGCACTCTCTTATTGTTAAAACTCTTTGATTATGGGTATTAATTGTGCATGACAATTCTGAGCAGTTTGGGGGGATGGAGTTGGGAGAACTCTTAAGATTGTAGCCTCTTTCATCCTAGTGCAGTGATTTTCTATCCTAGGACACTGACATAATCCTAACATGAGCCCAAAAGTCTAAGTCCATGTACTCAAGAAGAAGTCTGTACAAATTTTCACCCATGGTCACAACTTTTACTCAAGCTCCATATCTGACTCACTAGATGCTGCCAGCTAGTGTCCTGCTGTGACCCAACAGAGCAGGGACATAACAGACAGCAAACACAACTTGTCCACTAACCTGTGATCATGCATGTTTTGGTAGGGTTGGCATATGCCAAAGCCCATCACTGACATGGTTTGGATGCTATTAATCTTATCAGGTTGCCGTTGGCAGAGGGTGTACCTTCTCTGTGGTGTAATCAAAGAATTAATATGAACACCATGCTTATATAACCTGAGCAATGAATGAAACAGGACTTGGGGTTATACTTTATTCTGGAAGTTAACAGTGATTCACTGGAAAACATTGGACAAGTTGCCTAAACTCACTGCTCCTTCGTTTACCCATTTGTGAAATATCCTTTCTGTACTTCAAGGTTATCACAATCATAGGTCCTGGATTTTAGAATTGTTCTACAGATACCTCATTCAAACATTCAGCAATATTTATTATGTGCCAGGTAATCTTCTAGGTACAGTTGAATTTTCAACATATCTAAAAGTGAAATTATCTTCTCTTCCTCAACTCAGCTTTTATCTCCTATATTCTCTGTCTCAGTGGTGGCGTCAACATCCATCCAGTTGCCTGAGGCAGAAACCCCTGGGCGTCAGTCTCAGTGTTTCTCTTTCCCTCAGCCCTACATCGGTCCTCTCAAGTGTACCCTCACCATTTAAAAGAATCTATTACTCCCTTGCTAAGCCTGCCTCAGTGTTTTCACCCTTGTGGTCTCTCTGCCTTGAACACGCTCCTTCCTGATTTCACAGAGCTGGCTTCTTATCATTCAGATCTTAGCTCAAACGTCATTTTGTTAGTGACATGTTCTTCAACCCATCCAATACAGAGCTGCTCCCCAGTCCTGCTTTTAATCTATTACCTTTTTTTTTTTTACCATCTTATTAGCACTAATACTACCTGATAACTCACTTGTACACCGCCTCCCCACCGCCACCACCATTTTGTCTGTCTCCAACACAGGATCTAAACGCTGTAAGAGCAAGGACATTTTCTGACTTGTTCACCTCCATTCCAGACACTGGGAATGTGGCTAGCATAACCACTATTTATTGTATTCATCCGGAAGAATCCAACCTGGTAGAATACAGTTCTCTAACTACTCCTCACTTGCACCCAGCACACACTAATGTGGACTGGTCTCGCAACCATAAACCTCAGTGTCCCTTGCTGCTGTTTGGCACTTTTCTCCAGTCAATTCACTCTCCCACTTCCCCAGACAATTATTTCACACCTTTCCCTCCTGAATCCTCTAACCCCACTCCCCCTCCTCAAGCTCTTACTTCACATAAACAACAAAAACAGAAGAGATCTCCCATGTGCTCTCCCCACCGCTTCTGTACATACGCTGTGCCTCTGCGTGTTCCAATGCGTGGACTGTCCATGCTCCTATCTGGACCAACCCCTCCACTCGTGCATTGGGTCTCACCTCCTCTCACTCAAGGACATCACTCCTGCAGCATCAGTTTTTCTCTCGATTGTTTTTCCCTGAGCTTTCAACATGCTCTAATGTCACCCATCTGCAAAACAACCCTCCCCTTGACCCTATTTCCCCTTTCAGTTATTGCTCCCAGTTTTCTGCTCCCTTTTACAGCAAAACTCTTTGAAAGAGGCGTGAGACATTTTGTCTCCACTTTCTTTCCACCTATTCCATTTTTAAAACCCACTTCTGTATACAGAAATCATTCTTGTCACGGTCAACAATGACTACCATATTGCCCAATCCAATGGTTATTTCTCTATCCTGCCTTTACTCCACCTCTTAGCTGCATTTGACACAATCACTCACTTCTTAAAGCGCCTCATGTGGCTCAGGAACACCGTGTTCTTAGTTCTCATACTATGTCACAGGCTGTTTGTTCTTCTTAGTCTCTTCTGCTGGTTCCGCCTCATCTTCTTGACTTCTAAATATTAGTTGTCCAAGGCTTAGTCTCTTTTATAGTTTCAGTCATCTCTTAGGGGGATCCATCTAGTATCAAGGCTTAAGGTCTATCTTAAAATGAGGACTTCCATATTTATACATTCAGTTCCAATCTCTCCCCTGAATTCCAGACTAATCTGATTATCTATTCAAAATCTATATTTGAATATCTAGTAACCATTTCATGCTACTCCGTCCAAAAATGAATTCTTCATGTTTCTCAAACCTCCTCATTCTCAGTCTTCTCCTCTCCATAAATGGAAACTCCATTCTACCATTTTCTTAGGCCAAATCCCTGAAATCACCCTTTATTCCTCTACTTCTCTCAGATACTTTGTCAGTGTCTTTTTTTTAAACTTAAAAAAATTTATTTATCTTTGGCTGCATTGGGTCTTTGTTGCTGTGTGCAGGCTTTCTCTAGTTGCGGTGAGTGGGGTCTACTCTTCCTTGCGGTGCGCGGGCTTCTCATTGTGGTGGCTTCTCTTGTTGCAGAGCACGGGCTCTAGGCACATGGGCTTCAGTAGTTGTGGCTCGCAGGCTCGGTAGTTGTGGCTCACGGGCTCTAGAGCACAGGCTCAGCAGCTGTGGCACGCAGGCTTAGCAGCTCCTTGGCATGTGGGATCTTCCTGGACCAGGGCTCGAACCTGTGTCCCCTGCACTGGCAGGGCGCCACCAGGGAAGTCCCTGGATCAGTGTATTTTATAGGCTCTACTTTTTTTTTTTTTTTTTTT
>NW_020175191.1:8375500-8486206 GCF_003031525.2 Neophocaena asiaeorientalis asiaeorientalis
ATTGGGTTTTTTTTTTTTTTTTTTTTTTTTTTTTTGTGGTATGCAGGCCTCTCACTGTTGTGGCCTTTCCCATTGCGGAGCACAGGCCCCGGATGCACACGCTCAGCGGCCATGGCTCACGGGCCCAGCCACTCCATGGCATGTGGGATCTTCCCGGACTGGGGCACGAACCCGTGTCCCCTGGGCAGGTGGACTCTCAACCACTGCGCCACCAGGGAAGCCCGGCTCTACCTTTTAAAAATATCTAGTATGTTACCACCTCTCACCACTCCACTACCACCACAGTGACCCAACAACTATCATCTCTTGCCCAGACACCTGCAACGGTCTCCTAACTGGTCTTCCTGCTTCCACTCTGCTCTCTTCTATAGACTTTTCATACAGCATTCAGAGTAGACTTATTGGCATCATCTCAAGTAGCTGACTTGGAGTCTCTCAGTTACCTTTATACAGTTACTTAGCTGTGCTTTAGATGCCAGACTAAATACACCAACAGAACACTTAGCTTATAGCTAGTATCCTACCTCTGGTATTATACAAAAACAAATGTACTTTAAGTTAAAAATAATGAACACCCTTTTGTTTGAACTGCAGGTGGTTGATATTGCTGCTTTAGTGGATAAGTCTACCCACAGAGCCTAGAGGGGAAGAAATAATTCAAACACAGAGACCAGGATGCAAACGCCACTCAGGAGCAGCCACATAGGACAGAGGCCCCTCCAGAGAAGCCAGCAAAGGGCACAAGTCTATGTTAAGGTTTTGAGAAAATACCCAGGTAGGAAATCAGTGTAGCCCCATTAAGTGACTTTCTCTTTCACCTTAAAGTTGATCACTACCTGATTTTATTTGCTTATTACTTGTCTCCTCCTTTTGAAATATAAGCTTAAACTATAAACTTAATATAAGTATAATTTACTTAAGTGTTCTACAGATGAGATCAGTGGCCTCTATCTCCAGTGCCAAAAGAGTGCTTGGCACATAGTAGATGTTCAATCAGCATTTACAGAATGACTCAAGACACAAAGCTAGCTTCACAAACAGTGCTTTGTTTGAGTTTTTATGAATAAACCAACCTGAAGACATCTCCTTTGTAGCTAAGTTCCCCCCTTTATTTAAAGGGGGTGAAGATGTGGGGAGTGCAACTTTAATCTGTGTTTACTGAAGGTGGAAGCACCAAGATTAACCTAAATGGTAATTCAGTATTCTTATGACATTACCCAGAGAATAACATGGTTCCTGTTCCAGCTTTGTCAATTACCATTCCAAGTCACAGTTTCTTCAACTGTGATGTAGGAACAATTATGGTACCTATTTATAGGATTATCGGGAGGATTAAATGAGACAGCAACTCTAACGCATCAATAAATGCAGGTATTTGGTTGTTATAATATTTGTATTAGTGGTACACAACTAATCATAAATCACTACATCTTAAATCCACTTAAAGTTTATGTTGAGTCATGGTGACTCACAATCTAACACATCGCGTCAATTTGCTCCCCATAATTCACTTAAGAAACCCATTGTGGCAAAGACATCTTTCATGATTTTAATTTTCTACCATTCAGAAGTTCCAGCCTACAGACAACAGGGAGTAAGTAAGAGGATTTCAGGGCCCAAGCCAATTTATTACTCGTGTAAACTGAACTTTACAATCTTGCTGTGAATTGCTGAGGGGCAGAGACAATGTCTTATTGAATGCTATAACCCCAGAGCCCAGCAGAGCACCTGGCACATGACAGTCAATGTTGATTAAATAATAAGTGAGTGACAAGTGTTTCAGGTCATCAGTTGCCTAGAGAGGGCATAAACTGTGAGAATCGAGCGGCCCCACGCACACCCGGCTGCAAGCGCTCCTCAACAGCGGGTAGGATACCTTCCGGCTCTCTCCGCGCCCAGACCTCAGCGCCGGACGCGCCCTCTGGCGGCGGCGGCGCCCGGGGGTTAGGCCGCGAACGTCGGGAAGGAAGCGCGCGGGGCGGCGTAGGGCGGAGCTTCGCAGTGGCTGGATGGAGCGTGAGGGCGCTGCGACCCGCGAGGGCGGCATGCCCGGCTTTCTACAGACTCTTCAGAGCGAGAGCCGAGTCGAGGCGGCGCGGGTGCAGGAGCAGGACTTGCGGCAGTGGGGCCTGACAGGTCAGTGGCCACGGGGGAACTTCCGGCTACGCCGCCCGACTCTTCGGGACTCTCCTCTCCCGGCCCGGGACCCGGCGCCAGGAACGGTCCGGCGGCGCCGCGGGTGGACCGTCTTGTGGGTTTTTAACCTACGGACAACAGGGCCTTCCCTTCTCGCCCCTGCGGTGGGGCTGGGCGGAGAGGAACCCCGCCTGGGGCCAGGTAGCCGTTACCCCGCCTGCGCAGCGCGCGGGGCCCGCGGACGCGGGAGGAATGTGTTTCCCGGCAGGGAAGCGAGGCCCGCCCGCGGCCCCCGCCACCCGGCACGCTGGCCCTGGGGAGGGGGAACTTCATGAGGCCCCTGTCCGGAAGGTAGGACTGTCCTCTCCGAAGAAGCGGAGGGCGTCCTGGCGCCCCAAGGGTGTGGGTTTAAAATTTCTGTTCCGGTGGGTTTGGAGGCCTGGCTTGGGAGGTTTAACTAGTTGCTTGTGTAAAACTATCAGAACTCTGATCCAAGCTTCACTTTTCTTCTTCGATTACCGTGCGCGCGCATTTCTTTGATAATACTCCACTGGTTAATTCTCCCTCAAAGCTCTAATTTGAAGTATGCAGCTAAGCAAAGTTCATAAACTCATTACTGCATGTAGCTATTTTATTTATAGTAGCCTTTCCCTAGAAACTTTGAAGCGCGAAAACTTGAATCCCCCTGAGGTCTGAAGGCAGGGGGGCAGACCGCATCTCTGGATGGAGGTCATAGGATGGAGAGACACAGGTACTATTTCCCGGCCTGCTCTTGACTCACCACCTAACCTTTCCCATTTCGTTTTATTTTTAAAATGGGGAACGCAGTGCTGTGCCTTAACTGTTTTACTCTTGGATCAATAATAATGATATGGTCGTTAACTCATTGTTTATTGAGTGCTACTGAGAGCCACATGCTACAAGATGTTAGGTGCAGAGATGAGGATACAAATGTAGGCCCTGCTCTCATAGAGTTTCTAGACTGGAGTCTGTGAGTGATTTCAAAAATATAAACAAGTATTTATTGAACTCATACTGTGTGCCAAATACGAAGGAAGTGTGAGGTTTTGTTATGAATGAAACAAAAGGGTCAGTTCTATGTCCAACTTAGAAGAGGGATGGGAAGAGATAAATGGATAGGATACAGACGTGGAAGAGAAAGAACTCTCCCTTCTTGAGGCTCTGAGTCTCTGAAAATGGTATCTCTGTGTCTGTGAGGAGTATGTATCCAACTTAAATATGAATTTACAGACTGATGCTTTTAAGTTTGGTGTACAATTTATATGTTTATAGAGCCAAAGTTTATACGTGATTATTTGTGTGTTTGCCTATTTCCTTGCATGTTTTTTGGGTATGATACTATGTGTGAGAGAAGGCTAGTTCTAATGTGCACATTGATACTGGACTGTCCGTAATACACTTGGAGAAATATACACATGGACCAGTGCTGTTACTGTAGTGAAATTGAGAAGATAGATAAGAGGTTGCAAGTTTGCCTGGATGAATTAGAGTGAGTGAATGAAGAAGTAAATAGACAAATGTGGAAGCTTGGTGGTGGGCATGGATAAGTGGATAGTGGGGGGAAAGAAAAATTAGAAGATAGGTATACTCAGAGGAATAACCATTTAATCTTTTTTTTTTTTTTTTTGCGGTACGCGGGCCTCTCACTGTTGTGGGCTCCGGACGTGCAGGCTTGGCAGCCATGGCTCATGGGCCCAGCTGCTCCGCGGCATGTGGGATCCTCCCGGACCGGGGCACGAACCCGTGTCCCCTGCACCGGCAGGCAGAACACTCAACCACTGCGCCACCAGGGAAGCCCCCATTTAATCTTATAACTTGAAATTCCTATTTCTATTTGCCAGAATAAATTAATATTCTTAGAAACTATTCTTTGTGAGTTGGTTAAACATGGTTACTGATTTTTTTTTTCCTTCTGATTGACAGAAGTAGTACATTTTCTCTGTAAATCATTTAGGGTAATATTTTATGCATAAAGAAAAAACAGTAATATACATAATCCTATTACTGTTAACATCTTATTATCTATCCTGCCAGTCCTTGGTCTGTGCATGCATATGTGTGTATGTAATTTTTTTTTCTTTCTTTTCCAGGGTGGAGCAGGGACTGAGGGAGAAGTGCAAAGATGGGGTTTCATGTACATACTTTTTGGAAACCATAATTTTTTTCCTTATTATCATTTAGTCTTCTTCAGTATCATATTTATTAGATACAGACTATTTCAGTGTATGGATGTGCTGTAATTTAGCCAGCCATTCTATTTAGGTATTTAGGTTCTTTTTTTGCTCTTTTAAATAATACTAAAAAATATCCTTGGAATCAAATATTTATTATTGCTATGAATTTTTTTTTAATTGGGGTATAGTAGTTTTCCAGTGTTGTGTTAGTTTCTACTGTACAGCGAAGTGGAATTCCCTGTGCTATACAGCAGGTTCTCATTAGTTATCTATTTTATACATATTAGTGTATATATGTTAATCCCAACCTCCCAATTCATCCAACCCCCCCTTTCCCTCCTTGGTGTCCATATGTTTGTTCCCTACATCTGTGTCTCTATTTCTGCCTTGCAAACCGGTTCATCTGTACCATTTTTCTAGATTCCACAAATATGCATTAATGTGCGGTATTTGTTTTTCTTTCTTACTTCACTCTGTATGACAGCGTCTAGGTCCATCCACATCTCTACAAATGAACCAGTTTCGTTCCTTTTTATGACTAAATAATATTCCATTGTGTATATGTACCACATCTTCTTTATCCATTCATCTGTCGATGGGCATCTAGGTTGCTTCCATGACTTGTAAATAGTACTGCAATTAACATTGGGGTGCATGTGTCTTTTTGAATTATCGTTTTCTTAGGGTATATGCCCAGTAGTGGGATTGCTGGGTCATATGATAATTCTATTGTTAGTTTTTTAAGGAACCTCCATACTGTTCTCCACAGTGGCTGTATCAATTTACATTCCCACCAACAGTGCAAGAGGGTTCCCTTTTCTCCACACCCTCTCCAGCATTTATTGTTTGCAGATTTTCTGATGATGCCCATTCTAACCGGTGTAAGGTGATGCCTCATTGTAGTTTTGATTTGCTTTTCTCTTATAATTAGTGATGTTGAGCATGTTTTCATGTACCTCTTGGCCATCTGTATGTCTTCTTTGCAGAAATGTCTATTCAGGTCTTCGGCTCATTCTTTCATTGGGTTATTTGTTTTTTTGATATTGAGCTGCATGAGCTGCTTGTATATATTGGAGATTAATACTTTGTTGATTCATTTGCAAGTGTTTTCTCTTATTCTGAGGGTTATCATTTTTTGTTTATGGTTTCCTTTGCTATACAAAAGCTTTTAAGTTTCATTAGGTCCCATTTGTTTATTTTTGTTTTTATTTCCATTACTATAGTAGGTGGGTCAAAAAAGATATTGCTATTCATGTCCAAGAGTGTTCTTCCTATGTTTTCCTTTAAGAGTTTTGTAGTGTCCGGTCTTACATTTAGGTCTTTAATCCATTTGGAGTTTATTTTATTTTATTCATTCATTCATTCATTCGTGGCTGTGCTGGGTCTCTGTTGCTGCGCGTGGGCTTTCTCTAGTTGCGGCGAGCAGGGGCTACACCTCCTTGCAATGCGCAGGCTTCTCGTTGCAGTGGCTTCTCTTGTTGCAGAGCACAGGCTCTAGGCGCACAGGCTTCAGTAGTTGTGGCATGCGGACTCAGTAGTTGTGGCTTGCAGGCTTTAGAGTGCAGGCTCAGTAGTTGTGGCACACGTGCTTAGCTGCTCTGTGGCATATGGGATTTTCCCGGACCAGGGCTTGAACCTGTGTCCCCTGCATTGGCAGGCAGATTCTTGACCACTGCGCCACCAGGGAAGTCCCTCATCGAGTCTTTGTTGTGGCTTGTGGGCTTCTTCGTTGTGGCAGCCAGGCTCTTTAGTTGCGGCATGCATGTGGGATCTAGTGCCCTGACCAGGGATTGAACCTGGGCCCCCTGCAGTGTGAGCACAGGGGCATATCCACTGTGCCACCAGGGAAATCCCTCAAATTTATTTCTTCCCCAACCCCCAAGCATGCCTTACTGCCTCCTAGAGGTTAGAAAGAAAAAGACTACATTTCTGAGACTTGCCTGGAGTTGTGTTGTGCATGTGACTTGACTCCCACCTAGCAGATGACTGTGGAAGATTTGGAAGAGGAAAGTGAGGGAGAAAGGCTGCAGTTCCTGAGGGATTTTAATTTTCTACATTTCCCTTGGCCGTGACTCTTAACCTCAGTGGGGTTGGGTAGGGTACTGAGCATCCACTTTGCTGGCATGGATTGCAGCTGAGGCAGTAGGGTCCTGGAGCTGACAGTTGGGGTAATGGCCTCCTGGTTTTTCCCCTCTAGGTAACTTATGTCATTTTTCTCTGGCTGCTTTCAAGATATTTTCTTTGTCTTTAGTTTTTAGGAAGTTAATTATGATGTGTCTTGGTGTATATTTCTTTGGATTTATTCTTTTATTATGTTTGAAGTTCATTCACCTTGAATCTGTAGGTCTTTTGCCAAATGTGGGAAGTTTTCACCCATTGTTGTGAGTACTCTTTTTTAGCCCTGTCCTGTTTCTCATCTCTTTCTAGGATGCCAATGAATGAATGTAGTTCTTTTGTTAGAGACTTGCAGTTCCCTGAAGCTCTGTTCATTTGTTTTCAGGCTGTTTTCTCTCCATTGTTCAGGTTGAGTAATTTCTATGGTTCTTACAGTTCACTGATTCTTTCTTCTCTCCATTCTTCTATCAAGTACGTTCTCTGAGCTCTTTACTTTGGTTATTGTATTTTTAAATATCTTCTTTTTCTTTGCTGAGACTTTCTATTTCTTTACTGAGGCTTTCTATTTTTTCAGTTGTTTTAAGCCTGTTCATGGTTGCTTGTTGAAGCATTTTTATCATTGCTGCTTTAAAATAAGTGTAACATCTGTGTCATCTGGATGTTGGCATCTGTGGATTATCTATTTTCATTCAGTTTGAAACCTTCCTGGTTCTTGGTATAATGTATGATCTTTTTTATTGAAACCTGGAAATTTTTGTCTTATGTTTTGAGACTCAGGATCTTATTTAAACCTTCTGTTCAATTGTCTGTTTCATGCTGCTCTGACAGGGGAAGGGGGGTTGCTGCTTTGTTACTACCAGGTGGAAATAGAAGTCAGGCTCCCCCACCCCGAGCTTCTCTTGATACGTGGGGATAGGGAGGGGGTTCCTCCTTACTTCTGGGTGAGAATGAGAGTACTGGCTCCCAACTTGGTCCCCACTGACACTGGTAAGATTGGTCTCATTACCTCTAGGCAGTGATAAAAGTCCTGAGTCTCCACTGGGCCTCCTTTGACACCATTTCTAGGGGTAGTTGGGGAGGGGACTCATAAGATCTAGTAGGGGTAGAAGTCCAGGCTCACTGCGTGGTCTCCACTGACCTGCATGGGAGGGAGAAATGGAGTGGGGATGGCCTCATTATTGGTGAGTGGGGATGAAAATCCTGGCTCCCTACCTAGCCCTCTCTGGTACCTTCCTGCTGGGGATGTTGGGGAACTTCATTACAGCCTCTTGAGGGTGGACGTCTAGGCTCCCACTTGGCCTTTGCTGATGTGGGTGGGCTACGTTTTTTTCCCTATGGTGTTTGGCTTAACTGGTGTGGTTATTGTCTAAAAGTTTACATTTTCTGTCTCTCTAGGCTGTCCCTTTCCTTTGGCTAGTGGGAGTAGGCTTTTGTGGGCTTTTTTTGTTTTTCTTTCCATGTCCATTGGCATTTCTGGGTGGCCAATTTCTTCACCTCTAAGTCTGGATATATGAGGCCAAAAGAAACCCAGGGAACTCATCACTGTGTTGTTTGCTGGGTTTCGAGGTTACTAACCAGTCTGCCTTCTTCACCCCACCTTTTCAGAGTCATCTTATTATGTTCATTTTCTTTGTAATATTCAGGATTTTTAGTTATATTAGCAAGAAGAATGGGGAAAAGAACATCTCCATCTTCCCCAAAGCAGAAGTCTCCAGATTTAACATTTTAATCTTCTTTGATTTTCTGAATTTTCTAACATACAGTATGTGGATAATACCTAGTGCATGGGATCATTATCAGCATTAAGTGGGGTAACTTATGTACAGTGTTTACTACTCACCGTGGTATTTAGTAAGTGCTTAATAAAAATAATTCGTCAGTCTTTTTAATGTTCTACAATTATATATTGTTTAGTTTCTTTTTAAATGTCATGAGTTCAAACCAGAGTCGTACTTTTGTTAATAGTTTTTCTATAAAGTATGTTTGGGGTCTTCCGTCTCCCAAAGATATGACTGTTCTCTGAAATTGGATTTTTTTTATCGAGAGAGAGAGAGAGAGAGAGAGAGAGAGAGAGAGAGAGAGAAGAGAGGCCCCAGAAGCTCTATGTGGATTTCAGACATTTTCTGTTGTCCCTGTGCACTGTTAAAACACCCTCTATGTAACATTGTTTCCATTCTTAACAGCACTGCTTCTTGATTGAAGCATGATTTAATCTAGTCCTGTCTTGATTTTTTTCCTTTAGCACCTGAGAGCAAATTTACATCGTTGCAATTAAGCAGGCAGACACATGTCCAGTCCATGTGTTGCTTGCTGTTATATCACATCAGTAAAACCTCATTTCCTAGAATGGACACAGGCATGAGACTCAGGCAGTCTAGAGGCCCAATCCCAGGCTGACTTTCTCAACTGTCAAGTTGATCCTGTAACACTGACAGGCTGTTTTAGGGCTTTGATTATAGTGGTGATTAAGTCTGCTCAAAAAGTAGTTAGGAAGTCAGCAAATATTTGCATATCTGTAACTTCTCAGCAAAGGATATGGCCAGTAAGGTTTGGGGTATGGGGATTTAGGCTGTGTTCTTTAGTCGAAGTCTTAAGCATAGCCTGTGTGTACGCTTAAATGTCTGCTCTTCGGACTTGCTGCTTTTTTTATTTCTAGGGATCCATCTACGCCCTTATCAGCTGGAGGGAGTCAACTGGCTGGCCCAGCGCTTCCATTGTCAGAATGGCTGCATACTGGGAGATGAGATGGGCTTGGGTAAGACCTGCCAGGTGTGTTACTGTGGAGTGAGCACTGTTCACCTCTACTGAAGTACCTCCTCACGACTCATTACTGTCTTTAGCTGCCAGCTGTTGGTATGTATTTTTATACTAAGAGGTAAAATGCCTGAACCTTTGTTAAGAGATCATGACCTTGGACTTGACTTTTCTCGTCATGGGGGTGGTTTTGAACTGTGTCACTACCTTTATTTTATCTGTCCCTTGACATACAGAATTACAATTAATGGGCAGGGTTTTTCTTTATATAAAGCAAATATACCTGTCCCAGGAATCAAATTGACGCTGCCCTCCTTAGTAATATTTTATGTAGTTAAGATAACTGGATCATTTCTCATATTAGTCTCCCTTCTTCAGTGGGTGATGGGGCTAATTCCCATTTCTCTGCCATGCTACAGAAGTACAGAGGAAATACTCTATGTTTTCCAAAATGCCTTGGCCATCTAATCGTAGGATATAGTCTAGACACCTGGAGAATTAGATGTGACTTCCTTGGGCATTGATTAGCAGGTTGCATGTTGACATTGATGCTTCCAGTAGGATGATCACCAATACAGCTCATGTTGACAGATGTCAGTGGTAGGCTTGGATTGATGAAAAGTCCAGACACAGATACTCCTTGGGTTCATCACACAAGGTTTATTCATCTATAAAGTACCAAAGAAAGTCAGTGCAGTCAGGATACACAGCAGAGGCGACTTGAGCAGAAAGCATGGAACTGTAGGTTTCTTGATTCCAAAAAGGTTTCATCAGTGAACCCACAGAGTGAGTAAAGTTCTCGTTAATCCTTTTAGAAGCTTAACCTGCCCCCTCTAACCTCACATCCGTAAACATTCCAGCTGGAGCAGTTCTGCTCAGAGTCTGGGCTGACCATGTGTTGGAGACACCTTAATCTAATCCAGGTGTACCTCATCAATCTTGGGGTTATTCAGGATACAGTATGACCTCCCAGCATGGTAGCCCCAGGTACCTCATTTATTACCCTCAGGTGTCTCAGGCAATAACTCTGGTTCTAGTATATTCCTGAACTGAGAGCTATGGAACAAAGGTAAGTTTCCCAGTGTTTCTGGGAGGGGGGCTAACGGACTCCTGTACTCAGGTCCAGAGCCCTCTATGCAGTCTCCTGTGCCATGGACATTGGAATCGCCCAGACTTCATTCAGAGCCAGCAAATTCCACTTGTCCTTTGCCTTTCCCAGGGTGTTCATATAGCTCTACTTTAAGTGCCCTAAAAATCACACCTCCAAATTCATCTTATTAAAATTTTGTTTAGAATTTTTGCATCTGTGTAATTTTGCATTGAGTAATGTCTTTGTATGGTTTTGGTATTGGGGTAAATCTGGCTTCATAAAGTGAGTTGAGAAGTATCCCTTCCTTTTCAGATTTATGTAAGAGTTTGTGTAGAGTTGTTACTGTTTCTTCCTTGAATGTTTGGAAGAATCCAGTAGTGAATCCAAATTTGTTTTGTAGATAGCTGGTTTAAGATAATAAAAGATAAATTTTCTCTAAATAGTGTCTTCAGCAAAAACTAAACAGAATGGTTTTAATTCAGTAAATACTTACTGGGTGGTTGTCCGGGCACAATCCGGGCTGGGAAGCCATGGGTAGTTAAAAAAGAAAAATATTTCCATTATGAAATTAATGTATTATCAGTTAAAACCTGTAACCATAGCACTCTAGCCATAATCATGAATAGCAATATGTGTTTTACGTGGTTGAAATTATAGCGCACATATAGTTTGCATTTTATTAATCTAATAGTCATTGTTATTTTCCATTTTATATTCTTTATATTTTATATTCTTCACAGTGATTATTTTCTATTGGCTGCATAATGGTCCATCAAGAGAATTGATCGTAATTTACTTGAATGTTCTGCAGATGAGGAATGGAGAGTTCCCCTCTTTTGTGATATTTAAATTAACCTCTATGTGAACATTTTTGGGCTTGCATAGCTCTCTTAGGATTTTGGATTATATCCTTAGGATAGATTTTTCTAAGAAACAGTTCAGCCATTGGGGATGGTGGGCCCTCAAACTTTTTGTTTTATAAAAGAGTGCTATTTTCTCTATATATCACAGCAACCTTTTAAAGAAAATTTAAAAGTCAAAAGTGTGTATAGCCATATCCTAAAATAGGCTATTGGGCTTTACAAAGATTTTCAGTTTAGACCCTGACCTGAGTTTATGAGGCTATATTATTGTTTGTTTTCCTCACTGGAATGTGTGCCCCAGGAGAACTAGGAGTTTTGTTTGTTTTGTTCACTCTTATATACCAGAGCTCAGAATAGTGCCTAGTAAATAGAAGGTGCACCATCAATGCACATGGAGGGAGGAAGGAAAACATTGTCTCTTAGGAGATCCTGGCCAACAGCAAGAGGCCACCACATGGTTGGGCCTCTTTGCAGTCAAGTCTTGATACTTCTTACCTTATGTTTTTAGAGCATTCCTGACCTTGTGCGTCATTTGCATTGTTTTCATTGATTTCTATTGTCTTTCCTGATGTTTTCCTTTGTATAAAAGGTTCAGTTACATAAATTTTGAGTACCATTGCTTGTTGACTGTTGATGTAATTGAGTACCATAAATTTCTTTGGCAGTCATATTGAGGCTTTACCTGATTTCACTCTAGGAATGGGTGACTCTCCTAATGTGTGGAGGATTGTACATTATTTTTGTTTTTTGCAAAGCAAGTCTTCTACAACAATTTGTGTTTGTGTTTTATTATTTTTGATGCGATTGTAAGTGTTCTCTACAAGGTTGTGGGAACTTTATCGTTGTTTCTCATGTGGAAATGTGGTCAAAACCGTCTTCCTTTTCTGTGTTCCAGACTATTGCTCTCTTCATTTACTTGGCAGGAAGATTAAATGATGAAGGACCATTTCTGATTCTTTGTCCCTTGTCTGTTTTGAGCAACTGGAAAGAAGAGATTGAGAGGTACAAGAGAAGATGTGGCTGAAATTTTATTTTTCACATTTTTGTTTTCTAGGTGCTATGTGAAATATGATAAAACAACATATTGTCCTAAGCAATGAGTTTATTCCAGAAAACTCTGACATGAGGCAGTGTAGATAGAGACTGAGGATCTGATGGGGGAGGGTCCAATGGATGTTATTGTTACCTTTTGTCAATTTGAAGGTCAGTACTCATTTATAGTAAATTTTGCTGAACTAAGGAAGAAACCATCTTTTTCATAGCGATATAGTGACACTTCATAGAAAGTAACGAATGTGGAAAAATAGTTTTCTTTTTACAGTTAACACAAGGCCCTTTTAGATGTTTATCTGACACGTCTCCCTCTTCACACGGGGACTTACCCTTAGGTTTACCCATTACTGTAGGTAAGATTTCAGGGTCCCAGGACTCATTCTGACTGCAGGGCATCCTGGGGTCTACACATCTGCAATCCTTCCATGAAAAGTAATTTTCCAGACGTGCACCCCTTTTCCACGGCTCTATGTTTGTGTTCATCTACCTCTTTTCTTGGATTCAGATTTGCTCCAGGTCTTTCCTGTGTAACATATTCAGGTGACAAGGAGGAGAGAGCCCACCTACAGCAAGACCTAAGGAAGGAGTCACATTTTCATGTGCTGCTAACTACCTATGAGGTATCTGTTTGTTTTTCTACAGCCAGAACTCTTAACCTGGGACCTTAGAAGTTGTAGAATCTACTGGAATTATATTTAATTTTTTTTTTGAGGGTTCATATTGTTCTGAGAAGAAGGTCTACTTTTATTAGATTCTCACAGAGAAGCTGTGAGCAAAGGAAGCGAAAGACCATTGTGCTCCAAGTTAGTTAGCTATTTCTCTCTCTCTGCCCTGGTGGATCAAAGGGGAAGGCTTCCCAGGTAGGTACTACTTGAGCTGCCTCTTGGCCGATGAGTAGAAGGAGGCAGGCAGGCAGGGGAAAGGGCTTTTTGGGCTGAGGCATCATCTCTTGTTACTGGAGGGTGGGAAAGGAGGACACTTAGTTCCAGTCCCTGTTTAAGTCCTTGTTCTTCAAGCTAAGACTGTCCAGGTCACTGTAAGCAAGACCTTCCACTCATTCATGCCTCCCTTTGTTTGTCTGTAAGATGGTGCTACTTAGAAGTTATGCTCAGAATTTCTTACGTAGTGAATGGATAAGACTTAGCTAAATCCTGTAGTTTAGGAGAGTTAATAAAAAGCTAGCTTATTAATATCAGAGTTATATCAATATCAGTCTTTGTAATGTGTCTTCCTTAATTTTACAGATTTGCTTGAAAGATGCATTGTTTCTAAAGTCGTGAGTATGTTGCACTACTTCAGAAATTGTCTTAAATGTATCGTGAAAGTCATTTCTTTACTTCACATTTTAGCACTTTGTGTTTTATCCTGATGTGTCATCCGTGAGTCTTATCTGGTGTGTGGCGTGGCAGGAGTCTTACAGTCTAACCCCCTACTCTTTAGGTGTAAATCTGTGGGTTCATTACTTAACCTCTGTGAACCTCAGCTTCTTCATCTGTAAAATGGGGATAATGAAATTTTTACCTTGGATGTTTGTTGTGAGGATTAAATAAGATAAGGTATACGTGGTGGGTGGTTAATAGATACTAATTCTTTACATCACAACTTGCACAGACACCTTTCAGGACTGCAGTGTGGAGATTTTACTGCAACATAGCAGGTGAATTATTTGAGCCTTTTCCTGGAAGTATCCTAAAAGAGCAGTGAGTACTATAAAATTAGCTTTTTAGAAAGGGATTTTTAAGTATACTTCTTTCCAGTGAATTGGCTTTCAGGCCTCTCCTCAGCTTGTGAAGTACAGGAAACGTAGATGTAACTCTTAGTACTACCTGGCAATAGGGATGAGGTGTTGCAGTATGTGGTTAAGACAACAGTCACCATGTAAATCAAACAAGAGCTAGTTTTAGGTGAATAAGAAGTTATGTTAACAGAGTTTCATTCATGTGTAGTTATGACATGGTTAGGTGGGGTTTGCGTCTTTAATATTTAGAAACTTTTCAATGTGCTTTATCAATATTTTGAATGTTATTTCCTATCCAGGTTCTTCTGAGTTGGATTTTTATTTTCATCTTATTTTTTTTTTTTTTTTTTTTTTTTGTGGTACGCGGGCCTCTCACTGCTGTGGCCTCTCCCGTTGCGGAGCACAGGCTCCGGACGCGCAGGCTCAGCGGCCATGGCTCATGGGCCCAGCCGCTCCGCGGCATGTGGGATCTTCCCGGACCGGGGCACGAACCCGCGTCCCCTGCATCGGCAGGCGGACTCTCAACCACTGCGCCACCAGGGAAGCCCTTTCATCTTATTTTGAAACACTAAAGGCTCAGTCATAGATTTCATGACTTCCATCTAGTGTTTTGTTTCACTTAAGTTTCATTTAAGTAAGCATATTACCTTACTTAGGAAAAGGATATGCATTCCCTCTCACTTCTTTTTTATTATTAATATCCAACTTAATATTTATTGAAGATCTGTCCCCTGGAAAGACACTGTTCTGGGAGTTACCAGCAATACCAGGAAAGTAAACCATAGAGTGACGCTAAGAGGACATAAACTCCAGTAGAGGGGTAAGAAGGGTAGAGGTATCCATAATACAAGGCAATATATTGGAAGTCTCAAAAGACAAGAAGATTGGGAGATAGATGTTATTGGGTACTTTACATAAATTATCCTATTTAATCTTCATGAAAACCCTAAGGTGGGTATTATCATCTGTTTTATAGATGAGAAAGGTAAGAGATTAGGTGACCCATCCCAGGGCACATTGCTAGTAAATGGCAAAGCAGACATCCAAACCCACCACTCAGTGCTGGGGAGCTTCTTTATAAGAGAGCTTTACAAAGTATCTAGGTACACTGGAGTTTCACATTTTCAGCAGAAATACAGTCTTTCTATATTAGATCATCTGCCTTCAATCCATTCCAGGTGAATTTAAGGACCTAAATAGTAAAGAGACGTCTATAATGTTTACTTAGTATGAACTCTAAGAACACGGATTTGTTCTTTTTTTTTAATAGATCTTTGTGGGAGTGTAGTTGCTTCACAGTACTGTGTTAGGTTCTGTTGCACACCAAAGTGAATCAGCCGTATGCACACACATGTCCCCATATCCCCTCCCTCTTGAGCCTCCCTCCCACCCTCCCTATCCCACCCCTCTAGGTCATCGCGAAGCACCAGGCTGATCTCCCTGTGCTATGCTGCTGCTTCCCACTAGCTAACTATTTTACATTCGGTAGTGTATATATGTCAATGCTACTCTCACTGCGCCCCAGCTCCCCCCTCCCACCCTGTGTCCTCACGTCCATTCTCTGTGTCTGCCTCTTTATTCCTGCCCGGCAACTAGGTTCATGTATTTGGCAAAGTTATACCTTGTACTACTGTACTGCATACTCTGAGAACAGCCAGGGAGTGTAATGTAATCTTTGCCCTAAAGAGGCTCGTCATAGAGAGCTGAGGCTGTGTGTGTAACAATATGAAAAATCAGAAAATTTTTTGACAGCAGACTTACAAAATCTTTGGATCAAGGGGACTAGAAGTTACTTTGTCCTACTTTCTGTTCAGTGCTGGAATTCCCTCTGCCTCATCCTCTCCAGGGAACATCCCTTGGCATGTCCTTTGATGAGTGACTTGACCTCCTTCTTTCACTGAGCCCAGATCCACCTCCCTGAAGTCTGTTTCATTGAATACACTTTTTATTGGATGCTTGCGGTGTGTAAAAACCTGAATATCTAGTTCTTAGTACCTTAATAATGGCATAATAATCTTAATAGGTTAATACCTAATTTATTTTGAATGCTAATTCAGACAGGAGCCAGGCACTGTACTGCAGCTGCTTTCACACCTCATCTCGTGACCAGTGTCCAACATCAGTTGCACTCTTATTCTTTGTTATCCTTCAGTGCAGCCCCTGGTCTTGCTACCCAGCAGGAATGATCCCAATTCCTGCTGGATTTTTACCCATTTTTTGGATTTTCTTTGTGGCCTCAGAGGAAGAAGGCTTCCTCCTCGTAAGGCCAACCTCTGCTCAATATCTTCCTCTAATATTTGAGGGATTTTTATTTCCATACCTACTGTCTTCCCAATATTCTGCTTTACTTGTATATACATTTAGTTTTTTAAGTATAAAAATAATGTAATGGCACTATAGAATGTTTACAAATGAAATAAAAAGTTAAAAACCTTATAACTTCCACTTTATTATCTTTTGCATGTTTTTCACATTTGTGAAAAAGATATATAATACCTTTTTTAGTTATAGAGGCCTGTATATTATAACATAATCATATTTATCATTTAAAATGCTGTATTTCGTCACCCATTACTGGACCTATTATTATTATTTTCAATTTTTTTGCTGTTTTAAATAATGGAGCTTGGAACATATTCATACATACATATTTTTCCATATTTTGAATTTTTTTGGTGGGAAAAACAGCTTCCCAGGAGTATATGCAGAGGATGTGCTTTTATGACTACAGCCTCTTGAGAGTTTGTGGTCGTAACTGTTATGCTGCAGAAGTGCTCCGGCACGGCTACCAACGACTGCCACATTAACAGAGACAATGATGTATCCTACTGTGTAACATTTGATCCTGTTCACCACGTCCCCATCTTAAAATCATACTCTTTTAGCTACTGTGACACCAGTGTCTCTTGGCTTTTCTTCTGGGTCTGAAGCTCAGTTCTGCCTCATACTAGCTTTATGACCTTGACCAAGTCATCTATCTTTCTGAGCTTTAGTCTGTGTTGGTAAAATGGGCGCAATAATGTCTGCTTACTTTATATTTTTGGTTTAAATAACATACCTCAAGCCCCAAGCTGAGTGTCTGGCACATAGTAGGTGGTCATAAGTGTTTTCTTTTGCTTTATGTCTCCAACTCCTTTCTTTCTGCCTTCAATGCACAGATCTTTCCCATAAATTTCCTTAATTTTACTACCTTATCCAGATTGTCTTATGTACATGGTTAGCTCTCAGATAAGAAGGCAATTTGGGTGTGTTTCTAATAGAATGGACTTGCTATTAGTCTTCCTAGCAATAGTCATGGTTTTGTAGTAAGACTTTTGGTTGTGAGGTATATGTTTGAGTTACATAAAACTGAAAGCTTGGATTTTTCCCTCACAGCTTCCCTTGGAGTGTTCTTGTTGTGGATGAAGCTCACAGGTTGAAAAACCAAAGCTCCTTGCTGCATAAGACACTTTCAGAGGTAAACTCCCAGGATACTCTTAGCTTTTATATAACTCCTTTTTAAAAAATATTAGTTTAGTCCTGTATAAAGCCAATTCAGTTGAAATATTTTTTTTCAGTGAGATTTCTGCAGGGCTCAGTGAACATTTATGGTGACAAGTAGTACTTAATATGGCTTAACTTCTTCCTCTTGTCTTTTACACAGGAGGTGATGTTTACTAAAATCTGGTTATCAAATGAGTAAGAGTCTACCCCAGGAAAATACATTGTATTTTTGGAAATGTTTCAACTTGTCTTTTTTTTTTTTTTTTTTTTTTTGGTAACCACTGCGCCACCAGGGAAGCCCTCAACTGTCTTTTTGATCTTCTTCAAAGAGGCAATTTCTTTAAAAATAATCTTACTGTAGTTTTTCTGTCTGCAGTAACAAACATATCTGACATATTGTACCCCTCCCCCATTTACCTGTTTAAAAAATTTGACAGTTTACGGAGTCGTGAAGAGACTGATTTCACACCGTTGAATAGTCCCTCCAATCTCTCCTGTCTTTGTCATACTTTTGAGTATGACACCCTTGATCTTATTTCATTCTCTTAATCTCTGGCACCATTCCGGCAAAATAGATGAGAAATGTCATTGTAGCCCTAGATATGCCCTCTTTTCTGAGGAGCCAGTGGAACAGCTTGTGAGTATGAAGTGCCCTTCTCCTTGTTGACCTAGTAAAGGCTTATTCGTTCATGAGACCCCCACGTGTGAATGTCTGGGACTGTCACTGAATTTTGGTCCCTATCCTAAAATAGATCAATTAATAAATTTAGAGGTCTTCTGGAGAAAGTCTTAGGTTTTAATTCTATATTTATTGGCTAAAAGTTGCAGTTTTTCGTGTTAATGCAGATATGGCCACTGTCTATTATTAGCACAGTCTCAAAGATTGCTGTCCATTAGTGGGGGCCCCTCTGCTCTGTAGTGTCCTTTACGTTCTTTTTAGGGACTCATAACAGTATCTCTTTCCCAAGAGGTTGTCATATCCTGGCACCTAACCTTATAAGAGACTGCTTCATAAACTACCGTGCCAGTTTACTGATTTACTATGGGAGAAGAGAAGCAGGTGTAGTAAAAGGACCCTGAGCTTGGAGTGGGGGAAGCTAAAGTCTGTTGCCGGTTCCAGAGCCTCTTCTTCTTACTCATAAGGAAACTAAGGCTCAGAGGGGCTAAGTGAGGAAATTGTTCTGCATCATCTAAGTATTCCTTTTTAGGTGAGGTTTGAATTGCAGACAACTAGTTGGTCAGAAAAAAACACTCATTTTAATAATTTTAATTTTTTTTCTCTTCCGTTATGGTTTATTACAGGATATTGAATAGAGTTCCCTGTTTTATGCAGTAGGAACTTGTTGTTTATCGATTCTATGTGTAATAGTTTGTATCTGCTAATTGCAAACTCCCAATCTATCCCTCCCCCACCCCCCTTCCCCTTGGCAACCACAAGTCTGCTCTCTATATCTGATTACTCACATTTATTGATTGGTGGGGAGAAGGGTAGTGCCTTTTCCTCCTTCCTAATGGTGTTTTGAGCTTGTTTGTAAAAGTTGGAAGCAACCTAAACGTGAATATAAGGAATTGGTTATACAATTTATGCATATAGTACACTTACAAAGTAAGGCTGCCATGAAAAGTTATGCAGAAGAATATTTTAATAATGTAGAAAATATTTGCAAAATATTTTATACAAAAATGTTTACAAAATATTGTACACAAACAAATTGTCTCCGGACTTTTTTTTTTTTTATAAATTTATTTATTTGTATTTGGCTGCGTTGGGTCTTCGTTGCTGTGCGCGGGCTTTCTCTAGTTGCTGCGAAGGGAGGGTTACTCTTTGTTGCATTGCACGGGCTTCTCATTGCAGTGGCTTCTCTTGTTGCGGAGCAAGGGCTCTAGGTGTGTGGGCTTCAGTAGTTGTGGCACGCGGGCTTAGTTGCTCTGAGGCATGTGGGATCTTCCTGGACCAGGGCTTGAACCCATGTCCCCTGCATTGGCAGGCAGATTCTTAACCACTATGCCACCAGGGAAGCCCCATCTCTGGACTTCTTTTTTTTTTTTTTTTTCCCGAGTATAAGTTTTGATGCCAAAATGGACACTGCTTTGAATAAAAATGTTAACTCATGTGATAGTGTAAGTTGATTTTAGTGACTGACAACCTTGATTATCTTTGTTGACCTCATTATTTTAGTCACTTTAGTTCTTTGCTTGGTGAGCACATATTTTAAAAATGTGATTTGGTTATTGGAAACCTTTATTGTTGAACTACTATGAAAACACTGTCCTACAAGCAGAGCAGGCATGAATGGACATTGATTAGACAATTTAAAAAGAAACGAAAAAAGGGAGAGTGCCCCCCCAAAAAAGATTTTGAAATCAATTTTAATTGATTGTGTCGTTTCATTTATCACCTTTTCTTATTTCAAAAGCATTGTCTCCTTTTTTTAATTTAATTTAATTTTTAAAATTTTTGGCCGCACTGTGTGGCTTGTGGGATCTTAGTTCCCTGACCAGGGATTAAACCTGCACCCTTGGCAGTGAAAGCACGGAGTCCTAACCACTGGACTGCTGGGGAATTCCCAAAAGCAGTATCTTCTTATGACCCCCTCCCAAATCAAAATACAGAAACACAAGAAGAAAAGTGAATGCTACCAAAAATCCTACTCCACTGCATATGTTAACATTTGGTGTATATGCTGCCACATCCTTTGCAGTGCTGTGTATACCCAAACATAAATATGCATATATATTGTTTAAAAAATAAAAATATATTACTTTAAATATCAAAGTGCAGTGTATATGTGTATCTATATAGATACATACACTCATACATAATGTATTTTGATGTTTAACATATATACATAGGATATGGCTTTCTCTTGGTGCTGTATTATTTAACTCAAGTGGTCTAAGTTCTTGTTAATGTTAGTTCAGAGGTTGTCCTTTGCTTTACCTAATATCTGTTGTTACTGTTTTTCCTAACCTTTTACTTCACTAGTCTATTATTCTTGGTGTTCCCATCTTTTGCTCAAAATTTAAAGAGTTTGTTTCCATTTTGGACTCTATATGGTCCAGAAATGTCCAGAAGTCTTGATGCCTTGCATTGGCTGCACCTGTAAAGTTTTACAAAAGGACATTCTTTTAAAAGAGATATTCTTGCTTCTTGCTTATAGTGGTGGGTCCTGCTGCTATTGCTTTGGGCTTCTCAGACTGCTTGGGTATATGCTGTGTGTTTGAATTCCCACATAGATTGAATAACAGTACCCATATTCAATACTCATGCAGTACTTTAGCGTTCAAAATATGATTTTACTTACCTTATAATGGTATCTCCTTCACAGGATTATTACCCTTTCTTACAGTCGAAATTGAAGAGGTATTATTTCCTACATCAAACAGTTATATACATTTTGAACCTGAGCCTTCTGATTTCATGTCCCTTTAGCCATTTCATTAAATCATGCCTCTCTTTGTAAAGGCTGTGATGGGTAACTCAGTCTTGCTTTCCAGGGTTATGGATTTTTCACTTTCTTTATTTATATATTTGAGTTTTCAGTCGTCTTCAGTCTCCTGTTGACCGGAACTCCCATCCAGAACAGCCTTCGAGAGCTCTACTCTCTCCTCAGTTTTGTGGAGCCTGATCTCTTTTCCAAGGAGCAGGTGGAAGATTTCATTCAGCGTTACCAGGATATTGAGAAAGAGTCTGAGTCAGGTAAGTTCCCTTCTTACAAATCATGCCCAAGAGGTCTGGCCCAGAGACTTCCCTAGTGCATAAGGGTTATAGACAGAAAAGAAAGAGAATCGATAAACAGAGGACACCTTCCGGGGAGATACAGAGCCGCACAAAGGTAAGGTGATGTCAGAGCCCTCCTGCTGTTCCCAACTCCTGCTATTCATGACTCTCTTACTCGTTTGTTACATGATTCTATAGTCGCACTTATTTGGGTCATTTTCAGAAGAAATAATATCTGCTGATTTGCAGACCTTTTTTTTCCAACATGTAATTTCTATAAGGACATTGTTAACTTCTCACGCTACTCCCTGAGGCAGAAAAGTACATGGGTGCTATAGTCTGAAACTGTCATTCAGCTTTCCACAGCACTGGTGTTTCTTTTAACGCTGCACCAAAACCAAAAGTCTGGGATGGATGGTGGTGGAAGTACAGGGGGAAGCCTTCCTTGTTTGTACAGTCACCATTTGTAGTCTTCCTCTTGCACCTTTGCCCCCCTGCCTCATAGGATTGTCCTGTCTATCTCTGTGATATTATCCCAGGATGATTATTCAAAGCAAGTGGTAGGCATGCCAACTAGTGGGTATGTATCTACTAGGTGAGTGTGAGTTGGAAAGGCTCCTCACAGCAGAGATCCCCACACCACAGGCTGAAATTTACCTGGGGAACCTGCTCTGATTGTTCCCATGTTTAGGGTTGCTAGATAAAATATATGACACCCAGTCAAATATTACACAGAACATACTGATATTAAAAAAATTATTTGTTTATCAAATTCAAATTTAACTGGGCACTTGTATTTTTATTTGCCATATCTGGCAATCCTACATGCAGTGGAATTCCAATTTAGGCTAGTTTTCGAAGTTCACAACAGCTGGGGAAGGAACAAGGGCGTTGAAGTCAAAGAACTAAGTTTGTGTGCTAGCAACATTAGAGCCAGCTATGTGACTTTGGATAAGGGGTTTAATTCCTCTGAGCTTCACTTAACTTAGTTATACAGATAGAGACAATATTACCTATTGCCCTATATTTCTGAGCTGTTATGCTGATCAAATGCAAAAGTATCCTGGAAACAGACTAGCTCTATGCAAATGAAATTATTAGTAAGAATCAGAAGGAGCTGGAAAGAAGAACCCAATAAGGAAGAAACACTATGAAAAATTACCGTGCTGGCCTAGAACCCAGAATTGGCATGAAAATGAGAAACAAAAATAAACTGTTGTGAGCTTCCCTGGTGGCGCAGTGGTTGAGAGTCCACCTGCCGATGCAGGGGACACGGGTTCGTGCCCCGGACCGGGAAGATCCCACATGCCGCAGAGCGGCTGGGCCCGTGAGCCATGGCCGCTGAGCCTGCGCGTCCGGAGCCTGTGCTCCGCAACGGGAGAGGCCACAACAGTGAGAGGTCTGCATACCGAAAAAAAAAAAAAAAAGAAAAACTGTTGTATGTTCTCTAGTAATTCATTGCCTTGGTCTTGCTTTTGTCCCACACTACTTGTGTGTGTGTGTGTTTCCCTCATACAGCAAGTGAACTATACAAACTCTTGCAGCCATTTCTGCTGAGGCGAGTGAAAGCTGAGGTAGCCACAGAGCTTCCCAAGAAGACGGAAGTAGTGATATACCATGGCATGTCAGCGCTGCAGAAAAAATACTACAAGGCCATTTTGATGAAAGACCTAGGTAATCAGAGGGCACTTGTCCATTTAGAAACTAAATGAGGATGTGATTTGCATGCAAGGAAATATTTTATAATCACACTCACTTTGTATAGCAAGACTATGGGATGGAATTTTGTATTCTGAATAATATTCGGGTCAGCTGCAGAGTATCTTTAATATAACTCAGACTTTATTGGTTGGTGCATTTGTGAAATTTCCTCCCCATCCCCCTGCTCCTGGTTTTCTTTATTGCCTTTAGTTAAGCAAACTCTTCTAGGTGTCCCAGTCATGCCTTTCATTTTCCTGTCCTGACACATATTTAACACATTGCAAAACGTTTCGGTTAAATCATATTGGGTTGGCCAGAAAGTTCATTTGGGTTTTTCTGTAAGACGTTACCCGAATGAACTTTTTGGCCAGCACAGTACTCTCTGGAAGGAATCGGGACTGGGAAGGGAGAGATAGGGATAGACAGATCTCTTAATTTGCACTGTTTTGTCCCTTGGCTCCAGAATAGCAGATGAAGAAGGAAATTTAGAATTCTGCAAAAGAGTAACAAAGTACCCCCGAGTTTGTTTTATAGTTAGGCTTCTTTCTTGAAACAAGGTGATGGTTAAGAAAACGTTATATCGATGTGCTATTAATTCTTAATGCGATCCAGTGAAATTTGGGAAGTTAATATAGGTTTGAAAGATATATTATTGAAATGAGTAAGGTTATGTATGGAAACTTAGAGGGTTTTTTCTGTTGTTTTCCAGTAGTCCATCTCTCTCTCTCTCTCTCTTTAAAATTTCAGACGCGTTTGAAAATGAGATGGCAAAGAAAGTTAAACTTCAGAATGTCTTGTCCCAGCTTCGAAAGTGTGTGGATCACCCATATTTATTTGATGGTGAGGCAGTGCCCTTTTTTCCCACATTACTTTTTGTTGTCATTTCTGTGGCCAACTTCACAGCAGAATTCTTCAAAAGATTTGCCTATACTTACTGTCTATTTTCCCCCATTTTCTCCTGTTAATGTTTCATGTTGATATTATCTTATGTATTGTTCATATTCAGATTTCTTCAGTTGTCTCCTAAACATCCCTTATGACTTTGTTTTCTTTTTTCTTTTCTTTTTTTAAAGTAATTTTATTTTTGTTTTAGATACAATGGGAAAACACAGGAGGATTTTAATCAGAGGAGTGACATTATCTGATTTACATTTTTTTATTGTTTTGAGCTACGGACACTTAAAAAAGAAACAACAGCAAAAATGAAACAAACAATCCAACCCCCAAAACAGCAGGTGCAGAAAGGATAACATATCCATCCCCCATCCCCTCCCACCATGAAGACCTCCTCCCTTTGTTGGGAGGAGAGTGACATCGTTATACTCAAAGGCAGAAATTGGAGAATGCTCTCATTCTCTGTACAAATTCTCTATTCTGTACAAATAGGCCTCGTTAAGCACAATTCTCATTCTCCTTAGCCTTTCCCACATAGTATGGTTCCTTTTTCACAATTGCCTCTCTTTGTTCAGCACAATAGAAAAGTGTTTAAATTTTGCCACTTTTCTGGGTCTTTCTTCATTTCCTTAGGAGAGCTCCCTGTGTCATGTAAAAACTTATGGGAAATAATGTGTATACTTCTCTCCTGTGAATCTGTCTCGTGTCTGTCTTTTTTTTAAATTCAAGATCTAGTCATAGATCAAGCATTGCATTTGTCTTTTTTTTTTTGCGGTACGCGGGCCTCTCGCTGTTGTGGCCTCTCCCGTTGCGGAGCACAGGCTTCGGATGTGCGGGCTCAGCGGCCATGGCTCACGGGCCCAGCTGCTCCGCGGCATGTGGGATCTTCCCAGACTGGGGCACAAACCCGTGTCCCCTGCATCGGCAGGCGGACTCTCAACCACTGTGCCACCAGGGAACCCCTTTTTGTCGTTTTTAAAAAATTTAATTCACTTATAGGTTTGAAGAATCAGGGCAGGTTGTTTTATGGGATGTCTCATAATCTGAATTTATCTGATCATTTCTTTTTTTTTAACATCTTTATCGGAGTATAATTGCTTTACAGCGTTGTGTTAGTTTCTGCTCTATAACAAAGTGAATCATTATCTGATCATTTCTTTATGATTGGATGCCCCTTGGTCTTGAACCCACTTGTTGAGCCTTTTATCACTACCATTCCTAGTTCACCAGTGGTCTCTGAGTGGCTCAACCAATAGTTGTCAGTTCACATTTTAATTAATCTCTCAAAACCTTGACGTAATTGATTGCATCTTGAGACACCTTTATCCTTTGGCTTCTGGGACAATACTTTGTCTCGCTTTTCCACCTGCCTTACATCTGCTCCTTCTCAGCCTCCTTTGCTGCTTCCCTTTCATCTTATGGATGTCTGTAAATTTCCCTCTTAAGTGCTACTTTAGTTGCATTCTATACATTTTGATATGTAGTGTTTTCATGTTCATTCAAAAAAAATTTTTTTTTTAAATTCACTCTGATTGGTAGCCTTTGGGACCATTCCAGACTTTTTGTGGCTCTGAGGGCTCTGTTATTGATAGGATCAGTGTGGAGGGTTTGCCAAGTCATCTTAAGTCTTTGCCAAGTAGCAGTATGAATTGTTTTAAAATGTCACAGAATCTTAATTAGGTGCATATCAGAGCTTTTTTTTTTAAGAGATGGTGCATTGGGAACATGTAGATTTTGAAGGAAGCCCTCCAGGTTATTCTACTATCCCCACCTTGAGAATGACTCATTTATACATCTAAGCCTATTTCTTGATTTGTTTTCTAGAGTGAGAGCCTGAAGATTTCAATTTTGGGTCTCTTTGGTCTTTAGCATCAGCTTCCTAAAGAGTGGGTTTCTTCCTTGGGTAAACATTTCTTAGGCATATTGGGTGTGCCAGGCTCTGTGATTGATGTTAGGCAGTGCTGAGATCATCATGTAAAAAATAATTATGAAATGCCTCAAAGAGATATGAGACTTGGGCCCTTTATCAGTTAGAAGGAGCTTGGCCTCTCTGTAGCCTCGGCTATTGGCTTTTCTGTTCAGTCTGCCCTGACTGGGGATACATTTACGGGGAGTGCGTTCTTTCTTTTCCAGGTGTGGAACCAGAGCCTTTTGAAATTGGAGGTCACCTGATAGAGGCCAGTGGGAAACTTCACCTTCTGGATAAGCTGCTGGCATTCCTGTATTCCAAGTAGGTGGTAGTTTCATATTTTCTGCTCTGAGCTGGTGACTGTTAAAACCAGAATAAGGAACAACTCACTGGTTTCTTGAGACTAATCCCAATTCTCCTTTTTTCAAGACCCTGATTCAGGTTCCATCTTCTCTGCAACTACAACCGCCGCCCCCGCCATTCCATTCCATCCCATCCCACACCATCCCCTCCATAATCATCCTTTCCTTTCCTGATTTCATACAGCACTTAGGATCCTAATCCAGTGCTTGGCAATGTGCTGCCTTAATCTGCTGTCTGGTTAATTGCTGTATATTAACCATCTCACTCTAGCTATATTGTTTAGTTCCACAGGGACAGAGATAACATCAAGCATTTCTTGTTTCATTTCCTGCTGGTACCTTGCATTGAATTGGCACATAATCAGTGCTTAGTAAATATTTACTTCTGTTAACTGTGGGGCTTGGTTTGAACCCAGGGAGAACTTGGGGACTCTTTCCCTGAGACATGGGTCGGGCATCGGATGACCAAGTCACTTCTGGAGCCTTTACAGGTTCTGCTAAGTGTTCAGTGGTCTGGTGTCCAGCCTGTATCTGATCTTTCTGATCCCCAGAGGGACAGAGGAGTCTAGAAAAATCCTAGTTTCCCAAGGATTTCAAAGTTATCCCTTAGGGACAACTGACCCAAGAAGGCCTGAACCAACCTAAAACCTCAGATTTGGCAAAACTGTCTAGCATTAGGAATGTGCAAGTCAAATAACTGCACATCTTACTATATTTTATTGGCTATGATGTATCTACTCTAAGTGTCTTAGTGTTGGAGAAGGACCTGTAAATATCTTCTCTCCAACCTTTTCCTTTCACAGGTGATGAAACAGGCCCAGAGAAGTTGTGTGGCTTGTCTGAGGCCACCACAGCTAGCAAATGACAGAGATGGGATTAGAACTGAGGTCCTCAATTTTAAGTTCAGTGCGATTTCTACCAATCTGGGGCTAGAGTCTTGAAGGAGTTGTTCATAATTGTTCATCTACACCCATTGCAAAATCAGATTAAATTAGCTTTCCTAATGAGAATGTTGTTTTGACAGTGCTGTGCTTCTTTGTTTACACAAACTTTTTTTCTTTTTCATTAGTTATCTACTTTATACATAGTATCAATAGTGTATATATGTCAATCCCAATCTTCCAATTCATCCCACCCCTCCCTTTCCCCCCTTGGTGTCCATATGTTTGTTCTCTACGTCTGTGTCTCTATTTCTGCTTTGCCAATAAGATCATCTATACCATTTTTCTAGATTCCACATATATTTGTTAATATGCGATACTTGTTTTTCTCGTTTTGACTTACTTCACTCTCTGTGATGGTCAGATAATGGCTGATAGCATGGGGCTCTAAGCTTGACTTTGTTTTTTTGTTTTGGTCGTACTGCGCAGCTTGTGGGATCTTAGCTCCTCAACCAGCAGTGAAAGCACAGAGTCCTAACCATTGGACCGCCAGGGAATTCCCTTGAATTTGTTCTTGACTTAATCCATTTTATCTCCTCCTTTCCTCTCTCCTCTCCCTACATAAATTTTCTCATGTATCACATGGGATATGAGATGCCACCTGCCCCTTGCTTCTCTAAAGTGATGTTTCTCAGAATTTTTAACCAATAATGCTATACATTGAAAGGATAGTAACTTTCACCCCCAAGTAGAGAAGAGCTATATAGATTGCCAACCACAAGCTCTTTAGGGTTATCAATTTTTGTTTTGTTTTTTGTACATTTGAATTTTGCATTTTTCTCTTCACAGATCTTTTTTATTTTGCTGTTAAAAGTGTATATTTCTTTCCATTTAGTATTTGACATCCTAGAAAGAGGTGTCTTGGTTATCCAGTCTTCCTACACCCTCTGGTGCATTGACACATGCTCCTGGGAATATCCCCACTCTAGTTGGAGAACTGCTCTAAGGATACAGCTACATGTGCAGTTAATATCCTTACATAAAGCATTTTGCATTACTGAAGAAGTCTCTGTAAACGATTATGACATTTATATTTCTGCTTCAGTATTTCATTTCTTTATAAACTTGCATTCTTTGGTAAGTGTCACCTGAGCGAAACCCACCTTAAATACTATCAGAATTGGCAGTTTTCCTTTTCTTTTTCTTGCCAGGGGCCATCGAGTTTTACTTTTCTCTCAAATGACCCAGATGTTGGATATTCTCCAAGACTACATGGATTATAGAGGTGACATCCCTTGACCACTACATTGCTCAAGACTTTTAGACTTTTAACAGTCCAGATAGGCCCCTGAAGAGTTACCTGGGGTGTGGGGCTGTTACAGAGGAAAGCAGTGTAAGAACAGTATTCAGAACCAAAGGAAGATTGCTTACAGTAGGGGCATGCCTGTATATGAGAAGGGACAAATTAGCATTTGGTTTTGAGCTGACAGTGTTTAATTCCACAGAGAATACTTGGAAATGGTTAATGTTTCTCTGTTTTCTCCCTCTGTGTGAAGGCTACAGCTATGAGCGTGTGGATGGCTCCGTGAGAGGAGAAGAGAGACACCTGGCCATCAAGAACTTTGGACAGCAGCCCATCTTTATTTTTCTCCTGAGTACCAGGGCAGGTAGGCCACATAGACACTGACCAAAGCAGACAAATAAGGGGTGACACGGTACCTTTACGTCCTAACCATTAGTATGTTCTTCCTTAATTCTCTGAAAGGTGAGGTTATTACTGAGGAGTGTAAAAAAGGGGGAACTGAGGCAGATGACATCAGTTTATCCAGGTGCTGGACTTTTAGCGTGGTGTTCTTTTCTATCCAACTGATCTAAGCTTTCATCTCATCAAGGAAGTAAGGCTAAAACCTGGGGGTCATTGGAAAGTAATTCTAATCTGCTTTGACTATTGACCTGGGATTATCCTAAAAGATTCCTATGATTTTCTGCAAAATTTTAGTCACATTTGATAGAGACAGCTTACCTTCCCAGCCATGAAATGAGATAGCAACCTGTCTACTAGTTGTCCTTCCTACAAGTAGCTCTTGAATAGTGTTGTAAAAGCTTAATAAAAATCTAGTGTTAAAAAATGTGATAATGGAATTGCCAGCTTGTTAGAATTATTTATAACATTGCCTGTATAAACTTGTTAAAAATATTATACATGACATTTATAGTGTTTTACCAGTTACAGAATGTTTTCATTTCTTTAAATAATACGACATCAGCTCTTGGAGATGAAATTATTCTCATGTCATGGAACAAGCAGACCTTAAGTTAGTTTTAAACTCATAGAATCTTAAGTTTCATTATTTTATTTTTTGTGGACCTAAATCTTGATGGAATAGATGCAGGAGCTCTGAAGGGATATGTGTCCTCTATAAATAAAGGGAGATCAATATCTTTATGAGAAGAGAGTTCAGGCTTACTTAGTAAGCATTTATTAAGCGCCTAGTACTATAGGGTATAAAAAAGAAGTGTTAGATATACTCCTTGACCACAAGGAGATTGTTCTGCCTGTGTACGTCTCACCTCTGTATTGTGAAGATCTGGTCAGATTCATTTGACCCCACTTGCTTCCAAGATCATCGACTGCACCCTGGATCTCAGCCATTTGTTCCTGTCATTAGTTGTCTCGGGTAGACTTAGGAGAGACCGAAAGGATCAGGGCAAACATCATCACTGTTGGGAAAACAGCCCTAGTTATGCTTTACTGATTTCATCATCTTCATATTCAGAGAGCAGCATTGTTTGAAACGTCTAAAATTAGGAAGAAAGAGATCTCTGCTTTTCAGCTAATCTCCTTGGAGTACTCAGAATTAGTTGAGACACAGTGATCTTTTAGAAGCCAAAGCAGTTCTGGACATGAGTCTTTTCCAAACACTGTCCTGTTTGCTCTTGCTTTTTAGCTGTAGATTTGCATCATTATCATTTATTCAGCAGTTTCGCTCCAACTTTCAAATATTTCTGATTGAGTCATATCGCCACCAGGTGGCAGTGATAGCTCATGAATATGTCCCAAAGAAGTCTGGCTACAACTTATTTATAAAATATCACCCCTTCATGAAGAAGAGTTGAACTTAGGCAACATTAACCCAAGAAGAAGAAGAAAATTTTTAGGGAGCACACTTTAATGAAACAAGTGCCTGGGAGGTATTATGGAATAGTGGGTAAAAAGCATAGGCTCTGGAGCCAGACCATGTGGCACCGAATCTGGTACTTTCTCTTTCCAGCTGTGCAACTTCCAGTAAATCCCTTAACCTCTCTGTGCTTCCATTTCAACATCTATAAAATGAGCATAATAACAGTAACTGCTCATAGGATTGTTGCGAGGATTAAAGGAGTTAATATATGTAAAGTGCTTATTGAAACAGTGCCTGGCAAGGAGTAAAGCACAGCACCTGGGTAGCCATCATTATTACTAAGTATAATTTAGCATCTCGCAGTAATCAGTCTTTATTATCTCTTTATTCCAACTTTAATTTTATATGAAGGGTTTAATTAGAATATTCCTGCCTGGCTTGTCTTGAGATCCAGCATAGAGACAGTAGCCTGTCTCAAAAGTTAGTCCTTAATTTTGGCTCTTGGAACAAGCCGTTTCAGGCTTGCTTGTTTCAGCAACGAGCTGTAACGACCCTGCAAAGAGGGAGTCAGTTTTGTACTTGTTTCCACATTAATCAAAGAGAAGGCTGTAATTTGCCCTCATGGTTCTCTTAATTAATTCCTGTAGTCCAAGGAGCCTCCGCAGCCCTTTTCTTACAGCGCTGAAGAAAGACCGGAAAGTTGTCCCAGGGAGTGTTCTTGTCCTTTGGTTGGTTTTGTTACCTTGTCTTTGATTAATGTGGAAACACATACAGAAGAGACTTAACTGAAGTTTTCTCCAGTCAGAGGGAGGTAGCTTCCCTGCTCCTCTTGGGAGTGTAATAAATGGCGTATCCCCTCTTCTCATTAACTTGTATCGGGGGTCTTACTGCTTAGTTGTACCTTGCAGTGGACGTTAAGAGCTCTTCTCTTAATGTTGCCCACAGCAGACCTCACTCATACTTAAAACTGGTTCTGAAAGAGCATGTGGCCTTTTCTATAGACGATTCTAAACAAATTGCAATGAAGATTTTTAAACAGAAGAGATTTAAGATGGCTTCAGGGCATGAACTTAAGTACCCACTTTTGCTCCTTGCCCCTGCTGCCTTCATTCTGTTCCTTTCAGTCGTTAAACTTTCCCAAGTCAGGTGATAGGAGCCCAGGTAGGACTTTTAACCACTCCAAGGCTCTGTCTGGAGTTGGGGATGGGGGTGTCAGTTTGAAGGATGAAGCCAATTGTTTTGGCTGCTCTCGGTTTATCAATCTGGCCACTGTAGCCCTGCGTCTTTATTGTCTGGTCCCTAGCCCATGTGCTGCTGATAACATTCTTTTCTGCATTGTTTTCAGGTGGAGTTGGCATGAACTTAACGGCAGCAGATACCGTGATTTTTGTTGATAGTGATTTCAATCCGCAGAATGACTTGCAAGCAGCTGCCAGGGCTCACCGAATTGGCCAGAACAAGTGAGAGATTTAAGCATAGCACGGTCCCACTTCCTTGGCTCCTGAGCAGTTCTGGGTTGGGGAGGAAGGTGAAGAGTTTGGGCTGGTGACAGTCCTAGACTGGAGGGCGAGAGACTGCTAGGTTTTAGCCCAGCTCTGTTGCTCACTCACGAGTAGTACTGGGATGGGCATGTTATTATTCCATACTTGCTTTGTTAAAAAGAGCAAAGTCGGGCTTCCCTGGTGGCGCAGTGGTTGAGAGTCCGCCTGCCGATGCAGGGGACATGGGTTCGGGCTCCGGTCCGGGAGGATCCCACATGCTGCGGAGCGGCTGGGCCTGTGAGCCATGGCCGCTGAGCCTGCGCGTCCGGAGCCTGTGCTCCGCAACGGGAGAGGCCACAACAGTGAGAGGCCCGCGTACCACAAAAAAAAAAAGTCAAATTGTGAAAGGACTAGAAGGAAGCTTTAGAAGTTATTTATCTCATCCTTCCTGAGTTAAGGTCTAATTCAGTTAAAAAATGAAGTTATGGCTTTATGGAGCTAAGCTAAAAAGATAAGTCTTACCCTTTGGCCTGAGGATGATTTAGATCTCCCAAAAGTTTTCCTCCACCACAGATAAGGAGCCCCAGTTATGGCCATCTCATCATCCCTCCCTTGACTTTTTTGGAAAGGTTCAGTGAGAATTAGAGGCCGGATCTGTCTAACAAATGCCCAGGTTCACATACAACCACTTCCCTTTAGTTGTACCCTGAACATGGCATTTTGGGTTTGTTTTCTTTTAGGTGTATTGACCTTGCATGCTTGTGCCCTTCTTTGCAGACCCTTCTATGTTAGCGCATTCCTTTCCTTTGACTTCTGTCCAGGTCCGTTAAAGTCATTCGGCTGATTGGCCGAGACACTGTGGAAGAAATAGTCTGTAGGAAAGCAGCCTCCAAGCTGCAGCTCACCAACACCATCATAGAAGGGGGCCATTTTACTCTGGGAGCCCAGAAACCTGCTGCGCATGCTGACCTCCAGGTAAAACGTATTCTTCACTTTAGAATATGTCCTGGTGTTAGTCAGTGCTCCTGTGGATGAGAAAGTAAATGAATTAACCACCCACTCTCCCCAACCACACATTTGTTCTCTGGCCAAATTCCTACCGGCCATCGTATCTACTGTGTGCAAGCTGCTGTGGGAGCTAAAATGAATCTGATATATAAAGGCAGAAAAATACAGAATGAGGATGGGCTTTGGATCCCTCTGCTTGGATTCAAATCCAAGCCTTGCCACTTATTGGCTGAGTGGCTTTGAGCAGATCTCTTAACCTTTGTTTTTCTAAAAGTGAGGATACCACAAGTTACCTCAGGGGGCCTTCAGAGAATTAGATAAACAGCTCAGCATAATAAATAATGATTAATCTCATACCTCCATCTTAACCCCAGACCCTTTGATCAGCGCTCTACATCACCTTCTTCATACTCAGAGGAAGGTGGACAAGATCAGGAATTCAAAATTATGCCATAGGAAAAATAGACGAAAGAACTAGAGTTAATTGCTTGAAGAAGGGGACGCAGGATAGGAAGCAAGTGCTGGCCTGGAAGACTTTAGAAAAAGCTGTCTTCTGGAAGAGGGCTTAGAGATATTCTGTAGCAGCCCTTGGGTTAAAATTAGAACCCATATTATGATATATCCCAGGTTCTCCCATTTTGACCCAGGGATAAGGGGCTGGAAGTGGAGAGACCAACTCCTAGGATACTGGAAAGATCCAGGTGTGAAGTGAGTAATAGACCTCTGATGGGGCAGTAGCAGTAGGAGGGTCTGGAGTGAGCAACATTACAAAAGAAGAAATGACAGGAGTCGGCTGCTTAGAGGTGGGAAGCTAGGGAGATGGAAAATTCAAAGATGTCTGTAAGGTCTTAACCCTGGATGATGAGGATAGAAATTAGGAAGAAAGAAGGTAGGCAGAGTTTTAGGAAGGGAAGATAATTTATGCTTTAGTCAACAGTTTGCAGTAAAAAATAAAATATAAACAAAACTATTATTAGAGGAAAACCCAGAGACAAAAATTTCATTTGCAAAAGTTTGTAAGAGAGTAGGTTTTAAAGGGACTAGTTTATCAAACAGAAAATATCAATACAACAAGTATTTAAAGGAAAAAAAAGTTAAACACTATTATAAGCAGAATTACCCAGTTTACAGTTAGTCTGGTTAAAAAAACATTTTCTCACATGGCTATCATATCCACAAAGACCAGTGCATATCTTTACACATCAGCTTTGCAAAAGACAGGGCTCACATTGGTTTTGTTAGTGAGTAGGTAACTTACAGGAAAGGCTCAAGGTTTCTTTTATTTTAGGTCTAGAACTAGAAAGCATCCCTGGGTTTTATGCATTTACTTGTTTGATTTTTGTTTATCTCAAGGTGCAAAGTGTGTTTTTTTTCTTTCTCTGTTCTTCCTTTGGTTCCCAATTGATGTGTGTACGCTTATCCATGCTGGTGGCAGGGCCGGCTGTACGTATTTTTTTCACATTATCCAAAAGGCAATTACAAATGTAAGATGAAGGCTTGAGCGAGAGGTAGGGACAGACTGCAGAGACTCTTAAATATAGTTCTTCATGCACGAGTTCTCCCATAGAACCTTGAGAGTGACAAGTTCAGCGTTGGGTCTGGTGGTGGGAATAGATGGCAGAGCCTTGGAGTGCCCACATTCTGGGTGTGGGAGGAGGAGGGGTTGTCAGTGAGAAGTTGGAACTCTCTCCCAGTGCAGGAGGGGCTCAGGGGATTCAGTCGGGGTGTCCTTGTGATGCGGGCTGCTGGGCATGTCCATGTGGTTGAGTAGACATGCCTCTGTGCTGTGGGCCAAATACTAGTGGGAACATAGACCCCTGGCTATTTGAGAGGGGCTCTGTTGGAATCTTGCCCAGCTTGGAAGGTGGTTATCAGAAGGTTACGTTCTGGCTCTAATGTCTGATTTCTCTCTTCCCTGCCAAGACTCTGCAAGTTATCTCTTTGGTTGCCAAAAGCAAAGGTAACAACCCAATGCCCTTGTCTCAGAAGAAAGCAGGGTTTGTTTGTAGAATAAAAAGAATCCAATAGTGAAAGATGTAACTGTTTAGTAAATTTAAGAAGTATAGGATCCTGAAGTCCTCAAGGAAGGAAGGTTTGTTATCCTGCAGGAGGAACGTAATAGAAACAGAGAGAGGCAGATGCAGATGTAGTGAACATTTATTGAACACCTACTGTGTGCTAAGTATCATATGAAGTGCTTCTCTCCGATTGTTTCCGTAAATATGAATAACAAGAGAATGCGGTAGGCACTCTCTTTATTCCCATTTTAAATAATTTGCCCTAGGACACTCATTTATTAGGACGCCAGTCCAAGTACTCTCTAACTTCCAAGCACATGCCGTTAATTACTGTAATATATTGCTTCTCTAAAAACACATGTAGTCCCTTGGTGACTGAGACACCTCACAAGTGAAAGCATAAATATAAGGTAGACTGAAGGGAGTGTCCCAGGACGGACCAGTCCTTTTCATAAATAGTTGGCTTTCTTCTATTTTTGGTGCCAGTCGCCTTGTTATATATATATATATCCAGGTTAAAGATCAGTGTATCCAGGTTTGTTTGATGCTTAGGTGAGCTGCCTAAATTTTTTTCAAGCTGATACAGAATACATTAAGATTTCCAAGTTACTCACAAAATACACCATCTGGAGATAACTGACCCAGTCTAAAGAGACAAGATGCAAATGAGCCAAGATGTGAATGCGGCTTGGTTCAGGGTCTCAGAGTTATCACTTAGGGAAGTACAGAGTTGGAAGTAGGAAGCTAAAGCCAGGAAAGATGATCTGAACTTTTTAGGTGGTTCCTGCAGCCCTAGGGATAGGCTGAGGGTACATTAGAGAGAAGGAAAGAGAAGCAGGGTAGTGCAATGCTAGAGGAATGTCCAGCAACATTAGAATTGAGAAAGGGCTTTCAGGTCTAGTGGTTGGGAGTTGTTACTGGTCTTTGTGAAGGCGTTTTCCATAGAGCACTGTGGCAGGAACAAAATTGCCAAAGGAAAGAAGTCACTTAAGAAGTACCCCATGTAGCCCTCTCGTTCCAAGAAGTTTGGCAGTGGAAGGGATGGGAGAGTAGCTAACAGGGTCTGTGACTTCTCACGTGGCTGCTGGGATTGCCTGTGAAAAAGACTCCATGAGAAGTGCTAAGATAATGCAGGAAATGGCTGTTATTCAAAAAAAGAAAACTTGGAGGCTCAGATTTTTTGTTTATTGAGAATCGTTAAAGTCAGCATCTCTGACTATCATTTATCACTCTCTGCTTACCCATCATCCAACTACAAAACAGCCCCATTGGTGTCATCCGTCATGGGGAGAGAAAGAAGGCTGACCATCGGAGGAGGAGTGTGCCTGGTGTCGTTAAGCCACTTTGCAAATCACTGATATCCAATGTTTGTTTTCATGAGGGCCAACTGGTCTTCTTGTTTTCTTCATTCAAGTTGAGTGAGATACTCAAATTCGGTTTGGATAAACTGCTGTCCTCTGAGGGGAGCACCATGGATGAAATAGACCTGGAGTCTATCCTGGGAGAAACAAAAGATGGCCAGTGGATCTCTGGTGCCCTGCCGACAGCAGAAGAAAGAAGCAGAGAACAAGAGGAAGGAAGTAAGTGGGGGGTGAGAGCAGAGCCAATGGCACGGCCACCCCAGGCTAGAACATGAGTGAGATGGGTCCCCAGGGAAAGTCCTGGATACTGCTCCTGGGACATCCTTTTCCTGTCCAGCCCTATTCTCCTCCTGGGCACACTGTTTAAGACTTAACGTGGTTCAAGAACTCTTCCTAGGCTGATTGGAAATTGTCTGGCTGTTCCCTTGTATCTGAACTTTGAACCAAATTGATGATGCTAATGCTTACGGTAGTATCAATCTCAAGGGTTTTAATTTGTGTTTTTTCCTCCCTTGATGGCAAGCATCTTCTCCTTTGTTTAGTAGTAAATCCTCCAGTCCTTAGTACGATGCACGTAGTGATCCCTTTCTGAATAGCAGAATGAGTTGTTTTTTAAGTTATAGTTAACGCCAGTTGAGCATTAAGTGTGCACTTATGTGCCTTATACCATTTCACCGCTCTGTGAAGTGAGGTGCCATTAATTTTAATTTTTTTAGTGAAGCAATATATATGATCATGAGATGATCTTGTCTTTTTCTTTCTGATTTGGGTCAACATTTGTCTTTTGTCCATTTCTATATCTATAGTATTTTAATTTCTTATTTGAAATTTTTTTTTTCACATAGTAGCTTTGTAAGGATGTTCCCTGTTGTCTTAGGGTTATTTTGAAATGACTTTATTTTCCCATACCAGTGGCAACAGAGATTCAGTGCAGACTGGGGTGAGAGGTCTGATAGTCTTACTAGGCTTCTTAATTCAAGAGTACCTTATTCCATTCATACAGAGAAGGGCAGTTTCTTTACCCGACGCTGCTTCCTTTTATCGGGTGGAGAGTGGGCTGGCATGACTTCCGGTTTTGTGATTCTCATTTGTTTCTGTAGGACCCTGAATTTCCATCACTTGCTTCCTTCTTTCCCTTTGCCACCAAACTGTCAAAGCACGACTTCCCCTTCTAGGTTGTCTCTTTCCCCCAGAAGCAGTGCCTTCCCAAATTGTAAGCTGCAACTACTTTCTAGTTCCTTCCTTTCAATTCCTTAGTAGCCGCTGCTCTGATCTGCCAGGTCTCAGACCTTTCTTCATTATTTTCACATTTGGGGTGTGTCCTTCTCGAGTGGGATAAATTTGATCTGTGTCTGACGTTGGTAGAACCCCGCTGCCTCTTTGCGGTGTCTGCCTGACTCTACTCCAGCGTGGGCTTGGGAGCCAACTCAGCTGGTTTGAGATGTTCATTTCTCTACCTACCTGCAAATTGAAGTTTGTAGTACTCTCTGCCTCCTAGTTTTGTAGTAGGCGTGGGTTCAGGGTGGTTTTGGTATCATTGTTGTTCTGTATGGTTTTTATAGGATGTTTGGGGAGATTGGAACGTCAGCAGCTGGCATGATTCTACAAGACAGTGCTCTTTGACTTTCCTCGTAGTTTAGCTTTTAAATTTTTTAATATTAGCATCCCATTTTTATTCTTCAAGAACTCTTTCTTATTCTCTGCTTGTTGTTTTAAATGTATCTTGTTCTCATTCTAGGGATATAACATCCTCTCTGAAGACATTTATTATAGCTTTTAAAAAGTATTCCAGGGAGAATATTTATTGTATCTTTTAACAAAGTATTCCTCTACTCGCTGTGTTGTCTCTCTTTTCTCCGATTGCTTCTCCTTCTTTTTAAAAAATTTGTCTTGTCCTTGTCGGTAGTTTTCCTGAAATACCTGGTGTGCTCTGGCTGTCTGTTCACGTGTGCTGGTGAAATGCCAAAGCTGATGGGCAGCTCCGGCCTGAGCAGGTATCTGGGCTCCCGGGGCTTATTCCAGCATCACTGGTTGGTGAGCTGTCTTTCACACTGAAGGGGACCTTCCCAGATGTCTGTGTTCGAAGTCTTTTCGCTGGGCAACTCCGTTTCTCCAGAGACAAATCCTTTAATATCTTTCTTGGAAGAGGTGGGTAAGGGTCGGAATAACCTGTTTGCTCAGATTGAGGAGACAACGTGAGTAAAGGGGTTCAGGGCACTCCTGTGTTTGCTGTGCAGATTTTCTCTCAGTTCCCCCACCCCTCAGTTCCTCATCCATGGTAAGTTCTAAGCTTTTGGGGGATTGAAAGGGTCTGTGTTCTTATAATCACCCCCTGACTAGGCACCTGTGTTTTGCTTCCATTGTTCTTTTCACTCTGTTATCATCCCTCCAGCCACTTCTATTTTCTAAAGAGTTATTGACCTTTTCATCCACTGTCATCTCATATATCTTTTTAAAATCCCTTTACTGCCATGTAGTTATTTTAGGTGGGAAAAGAAATAGATGTATGTGGTCCTATTTTTAAGTTGCATTTTGATTACATTAAGTACTGAAGCTTGCACCCATTTCTGCACTCATCTAGATTAATTTCAGCCTATTTTCCTAATGTTTAATAGAATAAAATAAAATTTCACTGTTTTCCAGAAAGATAATTACAATTTTTTGGCAGTTGGACTGAGAAATATATTTTTCTTTCAGGCAGTCCAGCTGCCAGAAAAGATTTCCCAGTTGTATTAAAATTTTGAATTTTGTCTTTGATCAGTGAGTATAGAGTTCACTCTGTGGTAGGTGATTCCATTGACAGGCTATAGATAAGTGTCTAAGCCTGTGGTCTCTATACTTCTCTGGGCTGCAGACTGAAGACAGATAGCATGGTTAAAAGAATACAAATAAATATGGAAGACTAGTAATTACAGCATCCCCTATCAAAATTAAATAGAAAACAGGGTGGCTTTATCTTGAATGCCGGGCTTTTTTTTTTTTTTTAAATCACGTTCGTAAGTTGAGAATTGCATGAAGATACATATGTTGATATTTTACACTTCTCGACTCTTTATTTTTTTTTTCCACTTGTTGGTAGAGCACCTCATTGAAAGCCCCCCTGCTGATTTAATTAGCAAATGCCAATTAGAATTACAGCTGGTTGGATTTGGGTACAAGTGTGAAGCAGTTGATCTCTTGAGAATGAAAATGTTTTGCTTTCGAACTCTCTGGGAAAAGCATACCTACAGCTGATTTTATAATGCTGTGAAAATACATTTTTGGTAACATGTGCTATTAAATATGTTTCACTTTAGAATCATTGTCTCACCTCTCTCTGGTTGCTAGTCTTGGCTTGTTATGACTTCTCTTTATCATGTGATTCATGATCTTGGCACATCACCCAACCTCTTTGAGCCTTTGGGTCCTCCTCTGTAAAACGGTGCTATTAGTACCTGCTTTACTCTTTTACACAGTTGCAAAACACATAGCATAAAATGCTGTTCAAGTTTACACTGTCACCATTATTGTTGTTACTGTAATTGTTATCTGCTGGCCTGTTACCTTTCCATCCTTCTATAGAGAACAGTAATGTACTGAAAAGAGCACATTGGCCTTAGAGTCAGGAAATCCTGCCTTCTTCACTTATTAGCAATGAGAACTGGGGAGTCTCCTGATCACTGTCTGAGCCTCAGTTTTCCCTTTCTTAAGTGGGGTTAGTTATATCAGAACTGTGGTGAGGCTCATGAAGATGCTTCATGAGATCTACAAAGAATATTGTAAATCTAAGGGATTGTTTATGTGCTTCTTTATTCCCTCCTAGATTTTCTACTTGTTCCTTTTAATTTTACAGCAAAGGAGGGGAAAAGTTGAGTGTTAAAGGTGTGTTTAGAATTTAAAAAATATGCTCTTGGTTACCTTTATTAGATAATCTTAATGTCAGTGAGATTTATGCTGGGGAGTTGTGTGGAATGAACGAGTGATGAGTGTTCCGGAACTCAGCAGGGTGGAGGCATCCAGCAGAGACTCACAGACCATCTAGAGATGGACCAAAAGGGCTTTACCATGCTCTCTCCTTTGAAAAGTAAATACACGAGATCCCCATGTGGATCCCAACCCATCAGCATTAGTGAGACCAGAAATCCAGTACCTTCATCACAAGCTAGTCTTAGCCCATTTAGAACACGGGCTGCTCTTTTGTTCGCCCTGGTTATGCTTTGACTAGAATCAATGTATTTTTCTTTAGTATCTAACATTTTTCTCTTTGTGTTTTATGTTTTTAGAAAACCACATGTACTTATTTGAAGGTAAAGATTATTCTAAGGAGCCTAGTAAAGAAGACAGAAAATCATTTGAGCAACTGGTGAATCTTCACAAAACCCTTTTGGAGAAGACTAGTCAAGAGGGCCGGTTACTCCGACATAAAGGCAGTGTAAGAACTATTAATTTGTGTAAGGATAAATTCTTTCAGATGTTCATCCTAAGAGAACAAAAAATGATGCTGGGAGTGATTGGTTAAGAAATAAGTGTGTAAGTGTTTGTTGAAATACAAGTATCATTGATTGTACCCTAGTATAAAAACTATGTAAGAAGTTGGCATAAAAATAATAACAAGGAGTGTATATTTTACCGTTTAATGCAGGTGATAGCAGCCTTGTCTGTCTAAGCCACCCCTGAAGGGATCACTGTATTAACACCAAAATACCATACCCTGCTGCTGACAATCATGACCCTATGTCATTAAGAGAGGATGGCAATCATAAGTGTTGTGTGTAATGTCCACCGTATTTGGCACTTAATCTGTGCTCATTAAATGCTAGTTGTCATTAAGATAATCATGATGTTGAAATATTCTGTTTAAGGCAGAATGATATAATACATTGAGGAAGATTTCCATTAAACATGGTTAAACCTAAAATAGCATCCTGCAGGGTATGCCTTCAATTTTTTAAAAAAGAAGTTATTTTCTGAAGTACCTTATTCCTAATGAAATTAATCAAAATGATGTATTGCTGTACTAACCATGGCAGTGCTTTGGCTGAGTTTAGAGCACAGTATCCTGGTTACCATGCCTATAAAATGTCTTAACTGAAGTGTCTTGCTACCACTTCCCACCACCCAAGGTGATGTGGAGATGCAATGTCTTGTGAAATATTAAGCACGTTGCTTCTGTTCAAAGTGTGTTTTAGGGATGAATGAAACTCGTGAAGGAACAGGTAGCCCCCAGCTTTCCTGGTTATGGAGCTTGTTCTTCCTACAGGTTCTCATCCCAGGCCTTGTGGAGGGGTCTACCAAAAGGAAGCGGATTCTGAGCCCAGAAGAGCTGGAGGACAGGAGGAAGAAAAGACAAGAAGCAGCAGCCAAGAGAAAGAAACTATTAGAGGAGAAGAAGAGGAGCAAGGAAGAAGCAGAACATAAGAAAAAGTATGTATGTGTTACTCGATTGTATTATTAATAAAGCTGAGGGTCCCAGTTGGTAAAGGAATCACTGTTGCATAGTGAGTCCACAGTTGAACATCACTTTACAATTGCAGAAAATGTCTGTAAAGCTGGTAGTTCCTGCTGGTACTAGAATACATTTTTAAAGGTTAAACGTTAACCTTAACAGTTAGTCTACTTAAGAGAACAGTCCTGAGTGCCTAAGGCAGAGAAGATGCATTCAGTTGAAGCTAGAAAATTTTAGCATTTTATTTCAGCTGCCTAAGGAGAGTAGTTTACTTGAACATTCCCTTTTACTCACATGTTCTTAAAAACAGTGACATCCGGTGGCTGCTCATTTTTGAAGTGTAGTCAGGAGGCAGTTAGGCTAATCAGTAAAGGCTTCTTGTTTATTTACAAATAGGCAGAAAACAGGGTGAGTTTCTATTTGCATCTCCACTTGGCACTTACTGTTTGTGAATAGCAGTACAAGCTGTGCTCCAAGGGAAACTGTGATAAGCCCAGTTAATTTCCTTTCCTCTCTGGCCTGTTGAAGGATGGCCTGGTGGGAGTCCAACGATTACCAGTCCTTCTGCCTGCCTTCCGACGAGAGCGAACCAGAGGACCTGGAGGACTGGGAAGATGAACGCTCTGCCCAACTGGATTGTGAGGACCCGGACTCGACCTCCATCAAGTATGTAAGCGGTGATGTCACCCACCCACAGGCTGGGGCGGAGGATGCTGTCATCGTGCACTGCGTAGGTAGGAGAAATGGGGCCTGAGTCTTTATGGTACCAAGGTCTGGGGAAGATGAGGCAGAACCCTGATTTAGGGGTGATTAATGGGCCCAGTGTAGTCTTGTGTGGTCAAAAAGAGTGAATTTTAGAACCAGGAGACTGGGATTTGACTCTTGTCCCGCTTGTTTATCTGGTTGAGCAGCCCAGCCTCTCTGGGCCCCAACTTCCTTATCTGTATAATGGTATAAGATCTGCCCTGTTCTCTGCACAAGGTTTTTAAGAGAGTACAAGGAGGTAACATGTATAAGACAAACGAATCCTTTCCAAACTCCAAGCATGTTCTTCCCTCATGACCTTTGTACTTTTTACTTCCTTTGTCTGGAGCCCTCTTTCCCCACTTCGCCACATCAAGCATTGTTCAACTGTTTGCATCTCAGAGAGGTCTCTATTGATTGCCCAGACCCCGTCCTCACCCCTCTATTCTTCTCTAGCCACTTTCTTACCTTATTTTACTTGATGATACATCACCACCTGATGTATTGCCTGTGTATTTGCTTATTTGTTTCATTGAACTAGAAAATAGCTTCATGGGAGTAGGGATTTCTTTTTGTCCACTGCTGTAACCCTAGTGCCTAAAACAGTTCTTGATATGTAATACTAACAAATATTTATAGTATGATTGAATGAATGAATGACTGTAAATACCAGGTACTAACTAGCTGTGTTAGTACCAGCTTGAATAAGTCATTTAACCTTTCCATTTTCTTACGTGTAAAATGGGAGTTGTGTGCTGTTGTATTACATCTGCTCTGCATCTTTCCTCAGCCATCTCCCAGGAATTACAGAAGTACCGCAGGGATTCTGCTTTCAGAACACTAATTTTTTTGATGCTTTTCTGTTATGATGGCCAAGTATATTCCAGAAAACCTAAACATATTTGAGAAGTCCAGTGTATAATATGTGCAGGAGATTAGTTTCTTCTGCTCTTTGAAAAATCATTCTTCTACAGGTCTCTTCGGTGTACCTTTGTTTTTTTAAATTGTGGACTGGATTTTGCCTCCTATAGAAGAAAATTTTCTGTTTCTTCTATCAGATGACTCCGGCCGCTGGGGCAGAGGTGGTTTATTCACAGCTCTGGAAAAAAGATCTGCTGAGCCAAGAAAAATATATGAGCTGGCTGGGAAAATGAAAGGTAAGAAGCAAAGCAGAGAGAAGGGCTAGGGATGGGAGAAGAGGGGAGAGGATGCTTAGGACAAGTATTAGGTGCGTTAAAAAGCACTAGTGAGGAGCGGGACGAGCCAGTTGGGGCCGCATTCTGTCATCAGTCAGCTGGTTGATATGTGACTTTGAGGCAATCCCTTCCCCTCCCTATGTCTGTTTTCTTATTTGTAATTTGTGAATAATACTTATTCCACCCACCACATGGGACTATAATGAGGATAATGAATGAATGTGCAAGTACTTTGATAAATGTCAATCCCCGCAAGCATGTTAAAGTGTTGGCTTGAAGATCATTTCATTGTTTACCCAATTGACTCCATCTTCTTGAGGGAATAGCTCCTGAAAGTGTCAGACTGCTGTGGGAGAGAACTGAGACATACCACTGAAGTGCTAACAAGACCTGGGTGCTGAAGGGAAGGAGGTTGTATTATGAAGTAACACTCCCTGGAGGCAGAAGTAGAGCTGTGCGGGGCAGGGGAGCTTGGAAGCTGAACACTCTTCCGCCTTGGCATAGGGAGGGGCCAGGGCACCTCCTGTTATGTGTGGAGATCACAAAGTGGCCTCTCAAGTTCCGTAGGAAATAAAGGATCTCATCCAGTGGAGGAGGGCTCTTCACATTTCTTAGAGATTGTTTTTTTCCTAATTCTTCTGCTCACTTCTCCAGGGTAGAAGGGGATGTAAGGACGTAGCATGAATCCTCTTTCTACTAAAACAGATTACATATTACAGGGCTTAATATGTGTGAAATAATTAACCCAGATCTAGATATTGATTGGGCAGCTGGAAAAGGAGAGAATTCAGGAGGAGGTCGGAGTTAGAGATGCCGGCTGAGAAGTTCCCATTTGAGTGAGGAATGGGAGGGCAGAGAATAGAGCATGGAAAACACCTCCACTTAGGAGCAGAGGCAAGAAGGGGAGAAAGAAGGAATTGTCAGAAAAATAAGAGAACCTTGAGAATGGAGTGTTTTGAGGTACAAGGGAAGAGAGATGTCAAGAAGTGGTCTGTAGTGTCAGACACTGAAGTGAGGATGAGCATTGGGAAAAGGCCATTGGATTTGCCCCAAGGGCAGTCACATGACCTTGGAGCACTTGGAGAGAGTGTGAAAAGTAAAACCTGGTTGCACAGAGTTAAGGCGTAAGTGGTCAGTAAGGAAACAGAGATGGGGGTGTGCACTGTTTTCTGAAGAAGGACTGAAATAAGGTAGAGCAGGGTAGATGAAAAGTGGGCTTGAGTTATCAGGGAGGCCTTCATGGAAAGTGGTGAAAGTTCTCTTAGGCCTAGAAGGGTAGGTTGGGTTGAATTTAAATAGGTGGAGAGAAAGGGCAGGAGAGTCCATAACCATGTCTCATTCTTTTTGGTATCCCTGTAACTCCACCGTTCCCAGTATGGGGTATTGAATGATCCCTGCAGCTACACAGTGAATGTTTTTGGGGAATGTTGTATAGGTCAGACAGGCTGGAATAGAGGGTTTAGGCTGAGGAATAGAGGAGAGTTAGATTTCAAAGAAGAGAGATTTGGGCCACATTATAGAAGACCGTACATGACTTGTCCAGGGAGATGCCATTCTAGGCAGTACCTTATCCAATGGCTAGTGGCTAGATATGGGAGATTTGAGTAGAAGAATGGCATAGCAGAGCAAATATTTTAGAATGACCTGAACAATTGGGGTATGCAGGATGGATTGAGAGGACAAAAGGTTCAAACTGGAGTAGGCCAAAAAAAAAAAAATTGGAGTATGCAAAGCCATAGAATTAAATTAGCTCATTTCTCTAGAGAATTTGGTTTGATTTGGGTGAGGTAGGAAAATATACAAATACAAATATGTAAGTATGGTAGAATACAATATTTGAATAGTTTAAGACAAACGTAAGACTCTTCTGAAGGAATTTTACGTTCATAGTGCCCCACCCCCTCCCAGCCTGGATGCCTCTGGGTTTTGCATTCACTCTCCAGTGCCTACAGGAGTACTTTGTAGGCAGCGTTTGAGAGGCACTGAATTAGATCATAAAAATTCAGGCGTGAAGGGGGTGACATGGTTGCATAAGACATTCCTTCTTTAATCTCCCTTTTTAACCGACAGTTTAGACATCTAAACATGAACAAAGGTGCTTTGGTGGGTCTTTTGGGAGACCCAAGAGAAGACTCACCCACCACTGCAACTGGTAAGAGACAGACCCACCTCTGTATAGGCAAGGAACCAATGGAGCCAGCAAAACTGCCTAGACCCCTCTCACTGCTGTAGGGCAAAAATCAGGTGAGTGCTGCCTTGGGCAGTTACTCACACACAGAACTTGCAGAAGTCCAGCCTTCCTGAAGGGAGACTCTGGCACACAGTTGGAGAAAAAGAAAAATACGAGTTTGCTTGCAGCCGAGGTGGTAAGAGATTTTTCTGGCAGAGGCACCCAGCTACCCTCACCAGGTGGAACACAGCTGGAAAAACCTGTTTCTCTCCGCCAGCATCTGGAGTACTAAGGTGGGAGCTCCACGACTGTGGGAAGGAAGGATATTGGGAAAGAGTCAGATAAGAATTTCAAATGGTGTCAAAGACGTGCTCAGTAGGAAGTTCACTCAAGGACCCCTGGGGGGTACCATGCTGGGGATCTCCCTACCAGGTGTGTGGGCACTCCCAATGCACCAAGTGTTAAACCCACACCTCCCCCCAACTCTGCTGCTGGCTCCCTGTGCTTGCTCCGCAGTGTGTCCATGAGAACGAGCTCTGCTAGACCAGGAGCCCACTCAAAACAGGTCCTGTTGATGGGCAGGGAAGAAACCACAAACTTGGTTTCCACCTTCTGGGGAAAAAAGGTGTGCAGCCAACCTGGTGAATTGTAAGAATCAGAGAAGACACAAAAGCTTAAAAATTTGGCCACAAGACAGAGCAAGAAGAGTGGAGCACAAACACATAGGAAAAACCGAGATAATATCAAAACCATAGAACATAATACCCCATCTGCTGACGGTAATGAGCACAGAGTTTAGGACGTATCCACTACTTCAGATTCAAAAGCACCAGCATGTACCAGGAATATGGAAAATCAAGGAAATATGGCATCACAAAAAGAAAATGACAGTTCTCTAGCAACTGTGCTCAAAGGCACAGAATATTATGATCTGACTGACAAAGAATTCAGAATAGCAGTTATAAAGAAACTCAATGAATTTTACAAGAAGACTCAGGCAACTCAGTAAAATCAGGAATAAAATATGTTAACATAATGACTTCTTTTCAAAGAGATTGAAATTTTAAGAAACAAAACAAATCGTAGAGCTGAAGAAGTCAGTGGATGAGATGAAGAATGCAATAGAGAGCAGCTATAGCAGGGGAGACCATATGGAAGAAAGAATAAGTGACTTCGGGAGATAGGAATTTTGAAATAACACAGAAGAGATGAAAGAACAGAAATTTTAAAAGAGCAAAGCAAGCTTATGTGAGTTATGAGATTGAAACAAGAAAACACAAATATCAGAATAATTGGGCTTCTAGAAGGAGAAGGGGACAAAGAGTTTAAGAAATAATAGCTGAGAACTTTCCAAACCCAGGGAAAGTCTTGGACATACATGTCCATGAAGCTAATAGATCACCCTATAATCTCAATGCAAAAAGACGTTCTCCAAGACACATTATAATGAAACTGTCAAAAATCAATGATAAAGAATCTTAAAAGCAGCCAGGGAAAACAAGAATGTAACCTACAAAGGAACCCCTATTAGGCTATCAGCAGATTTCCTAGCAGAAACTCTACAGGTCGTGAGAGTGGAATGACATATTCAAAGTGTTGAAAGATCAAAATTTCCAGCCAAGAATACTTTACCAGCAAAGTTATCTATTGGGTATGAAGGAGAAATAAAGGCTTTCCTAGGCAAACAAAAGCTGAGGGAATTCACCACCACTAGACCTGCCTTGCAAGAAATGCTGAAAGGAGTTCTTCAAGCCAAAATGAAAAGACACTAATCAGTGACATGAACACATATGAAAGTACACAACACACTGGTAAAGGTAAAATATATAGAGTCAGATTTAGAAAACTAACTCACTGTTAGGATGGTGTGTTAACCACTCAACTGTAATGTAAAGGTTAAAGGAAAAGAGTAGTAAAAATAACTATAGCTACTATAAATTGCTAATGAATAATATAAAAACATAAAAAGAGGTAAATTGTTACATGTATAATATAAAAGGGAGGAGTAAAAGGGTGGAGCTTTTATAGGCAATTGAACACTGTTCTGTCTATAAGATGTTTCATGTAAGCGCCATAGTAACCACAAAGCAAAAACCCAGAGCAGATCCACAAAAGACAGAGAAAGGGGAACCAGAGTATACCACAAAAATAACCAATTTACAAAGGTAGGCAGAAAACAGAGGGAAAGAGAAACAATGGAAATACAAAACCACTGGAAAGCACAAGATGACATTAGTAAGTCCTTACATATAATTACTTTAAATGTAAATGGATTGGGGACTTCCCTGGTGGCGCAGTGGTTAAGAATCCGCCTGCCAATTCAGGGGACACGGGTTCGAGCCCTGGTCTGGGAAGATCCCACATGCTGCAGAGCAACTAAGCCCCTGTGCCACAACTACTGAGCCTGCGTACCTAGAGCCTGTGCTTCACAATAAGAGAAGCCACCGCAATGAGAAGCCCATGCACCACAGTGAAGAGTAGCCCCCACTAGCCACAACTAGAGAAAGCCCATGTGCAGCAATGAAGACCCAGCACAGCCAATAATAAATAAATAAAATGTAAATGGATTGAATTCATCAATCAAAAGGCACAGAGTGGCTAGATGGATAAAAATAACAAGACCCAACTATATACTGCCTATAAGAGACCCACTTGGGCCTTAAAGACACATGTAGACTCAAAGTGAAGAGATGGAAAAATATATTCCATGCAAGTGGAAACTAAAAGAAAGTGGAAGTAGCTATATTTATATCATACGAAATAGACTCTAAGCCAAAAATGGTAATAAGAAACAAAAGGGTCATTGTATAATGATACAGGGATCAATTCATCAAGAAGATATAACAGTTGTAAACATATATGCACATAACATCTGTGTACCTAAATACATTAAGCAAATATTAATAGATATGAAGGGAGAAATAGACTACAATACAATAATAATAGGGGACTTCAGTACTCCACTGTCAGTGATACGTAAATCATCCAGACAAAATCAACAAGGAAATGATGGGCTTGAACCAAACATTTGACCCAGTGGACCTAACAGGCATCTATAGAACATTCCATCCAACAGCAGCAGAATACACGTTCTTAAGTGCACGTGGAACATTTTCAAGGAGACATCGTATGATAGAGCAAAAAACAAGTCTTAGCAAAATAAGACAATTGAAATCATACCAAGTATCTTTTGTGTTCACAGTGGTATGAAACTAGAAATAAAATGAGGAAAGCTGGAAAATCTGCAAGTGTATGCAAACTACACAACACACTCCTGAACAACCAATGGGTCAAAGAAAAAACCAACAGGAAAATCAAAGAGTATTTCAAAAAAGTGAAAATAGAAATGCAACATACCAAAACCTATGGGGCGCTGCAAAAACAGTTCTGAGAGGGAAGCTTATAGTAATAAATGCAAATGTTAAGAAATTAGAAAGATCACAAATAGTCAACCTAACTTTACCCCTCAAGAATTAGAAAAGAGGAGTAAATTAAGCCCAAAGTTAGCAGAATAAAGGACATAAAATTCAGAGCAGAAATAAATGAAATAGAGACCAGAAAAACAAAAGGTCAATGAAACTAAGAGCTAGTTTTTCAAAAAGATAAACAAAATTGATCAACCTTTAGCAAGACTAAGAAAAAGAGGAAAGACTCAAATAAAACCAGAAAAGAAATTATAACTGATCCTACAGAAATATATAGAATCATAAGAGACTACTTTGAATAATTGTACACCAACAAATTAGATAACCTAGAAGAAATGGATAAGTTCATAGAATCTACAACCTACCAAGACTGAGCCAGTAAGAACTAGAAAGTCTGAGCAAATCAATGATGAGTAAAGAGATTGACTCAGTAATTAAAAACCTCCCAACACAGGAAACTCCAGGACCAGATGGCTTCACTGGCAAATTCTACCAAACATTCAAAGGAGAATTAACATCAGTCCTTCTCAAACTCTTCCAGAAAATTGAAGAGGAGGGAACACTTCCAAACTCATTCTGTGAGGCCAGTATTACCAATATCAAAGCCAGATAAGGACACTACAAGAAAACAACACTATAGACCAATATCTCTGGTAAACATTGATGCAAAAATTCTCAGGGAAATATTAGCAAACCTAATTCAGGAACTCATTAAAAGGATTACATTCCATGACCTAGCAGGAATTTTCCCTGGGATGTAGGGATGGTTCACATACACAAATCAATAAATGTTATACACCATGTTAATAGAATGAAAGATAAAAGTGATCATCTCAATAGATGCAGAGAAATCATTTGAGAAAATACAACATCCTTTCGATAACATACCCTCTGCAGATTGGGTATAGAAGGAACATACTTCAGTATAATATAAAAGGCCGTATACAGCAAACCCACAGCTAACATTATATTCCACAAGAATTGAAAGCTTTTCCTCTAATATCAGGAACAAGACGGGGTGCCACTCTTACCCATACCTGAGTGGATTTGGAAAAGGCAAGACATAAGGAGGATTCAGAGTGGTCCTTCCTCAGGGATCTCATTCTGTAGTGAATTTTGTGTTCTTTCTGTTGCTCCCTTTTGTTTTACCTCAGATTTGAGTTTGGGAGGTGTCCTTTTATTTCCTATTGATGATAAAGAGTCAAGAAGCAAAGGGCAAGATTTGGTAAGTAAACAACCACATCAGTTTATCAGAGCTGAACTTTGACTCCCATCACCTCCCCTTGAAAGTACTCCTGCTCCCACCCAGCTAATGATCATTCCTCCTAGTTGGCCTTGATTGTGGCCCAGCACCGTGATCGTGCCAATGTCCTGTCTGGCATTAAGATGGCAGCCCTAGACGAGGGCCTGAAGAAGATATTTTTAGCAGCAAAGAAAAAGAAAGGTAAGCTCTTCCACTTGTGCTCAGGGATAGATGAATTTCTGCTCCCAGGCATATGATGTGATTTTTAAAGGGAGGTAAGAAATGTCAAGACCCCATTCAGCATACATGGTAAAGGTAAGCCCCAGTATGAGAGATCACAGAAGTAACAACCTCCGCATCTTGTATTTGCAAAGCCCTTTTCCTTTCTACATCACTTTTGTATCCATTATCTCTGTGGACCGCCTGCATCCACTTGGGTATTTGTATCATTTTACAGATGAGGAAGTAAAGGACCACAGATGAAGTAAACTGGTCATAATGCAGTTGTGAAACGCCTCTTGGAGAGTCCCAGTCCACATTAGCAGACAGTTCTCTGCCAAAAACCCGAGTTCAATTTTGTTTCTAAGCCCAGTGTGCTGTCTCACAGTTTCTTGAACTGATTGACTTTTTAAAAATAAATTAATTTTATTATTTTTGGCTGCATTGGGTTTTCATTGCTGTGCACGGGCTTTCTCTAGTTGCAGCGAGTGGGGGCTACGCCTTCGTTGCGGTGCACGGGCGTCTCATTGCAGCGGCTTCTCTTGTTGCAGAGCACAGGCTCTAGGCGCGGGGGCTCAGTAGTTGTGGCACATAGGCTTAGTTGCTCCGCACCATGTGGGATCTTCCCAAACCAGGTATCAAACCCACGTCCCCTGCACTGGCAGGCGGATTCTTAACCACTGTGCCACCAGGGAAGTCCCCTTGACTTGTTAAAGAATCTTTCCTTATTTTAATTACATCTTGATCATTGATCGTATTTTATTTCCATAGTACCTACTTATTTCCAGAGCCTGTAGGTCCTTGTGTTCAATAGAATTAATTTAATTTTCCCCTATTACAACCCCTCCCCAGAATATTTTTGACATTATAATCATATGCTTTGAGTGGGACACACCAAGATTATATACATTTTGTTCATTGGAAACCACAAAGTGACTCAGAATATGTTATTATCTCCTATGTATATTTTATACACATTAATCAATTTGATGAATGAAGACATCATGATTCTTTTTTTTTTTTTAACAGCAAGTGTCCATCTTCCACGCATTGGACATGCCACGGAAGGTTTTAACTGGTATGGTACTGAGCGACTTATTCGGAAACACTTGGCCTCAAGAGGCATCCCAACTTACATGTATCCTTTTGTTGTCCTGATGGTGTGCACTTCCAGCTCAGAAGGGGAAAATGTCTTGCATTTTTCTGGTGTCATTATTTAATCCAAGGCCAAGTCTTCTTCTGCCATGTTTTTCAGTCTTCCCCTCTTCAATGAGAAAAAACTAAGGAGCATTTTCTAACTTGTATATATCCAAGGAGGTAAATATACCCAAGCGTTTCTGGGTGCCAACAGCTAAATTAAAAGATATACGAAGAGGGGAATTAATTGAAGAATTGCCATTTGCTAACATACTGAATCTTTTTCACATCAGTTCTCTGTAGATCCTTCAGGCCCATAGACCAAGGCCTGATTCTAAGAACTTCACTCTGTTCACTAAAATAAACAAACAAGCAAACAAACAAGTGAACTGTTTTATTTCTGAACCCATTCAATGTATTCTTAAGGAGCAGGGTGAAATTCATTTTGACCATGAGGATATAATGTAGATTTGCTGGACTAGTATTTTCTTCTAATGACCTGCTTGCTGTATAAGTTAGCATTGTTTGAACAGTACTGAGTCCAGAATTACTAGAAGAAGCTGAATTGGCCCCCAAGTGCTATAATTATACAGAAATTTCATCTTTTTACTTAGATACTTACTGAAATGAATTCACTCAGTGGTGGTTTATTTAAACCAATGTAAAAACTTAGAGAAGTTATGTTTTATACACTTGCACAATTCAAGCAGTATCAAAAGTTTTAGTATATCAGATAATAATTCTACAGTAATAAGTACGAACAATATTGGAAAGATTTATGATACGGTAAAAAGAAACTAAGGCATGCTACTTCTGGAGTGGTTATTTCAATAATTACTAAAGAACTAGTAGTTTTAGTAAAGTTGATTTTAAAAAGTTTTAAAGTTTTTTAAAGTGATGAAATATATATTCCTTGACTATCCTTATCAGCTACTACTTTCCTAGAAGCAAGGCTGCCATCCTTCATCCACAGGCCTCATCTTCCTCCTTAGGACAGCCGGTGCCTTAACAATCGGCTCAGCATCAGATCCAGCCTTCAGCAACCAGCTAAGATGTTTGCTCAAAGCTACTGTAATAGAATATTTCAAAAAGGAATCAGGATCTGGTGGGCCTCTGAGGTACTCTGTTTTCTGAATTCGAATTTTGTTCTCTTGGATGTGGTACTGATGTGGTGCGTGTAATACAGGGATGCACGAGATATGTGGGAAAATCCTTTGGCAGCTTGCCAGGGCCCCAGTTTGCACAGCTATTTGCATAATAATAAATACATTTTCTATCTCTAATGGTTTCTTTGCTTTCTTTCCCCTCAGTCTAGTTTTCGTCCCCTCCATCAGACTGATTTCTTTATAGTGAGAAAGGTGAGTGGATTAAGGAGAAAGGAAAGGTAATAGGAGAACAGGGTGGCTCTAGGGGAAGGAAGCACCTTCAGCCAGTTCGTGCTTTGGAAAGATAGGTCTCCGAGGGGAAAGGCTGAGAAATGAGATTCCTGATCCAGACGTGTGGAGCCCCTCCTGCCCTTCTCTCCATCCTGCTCAGCATTCAGAGCTAGAAGAACACATGTTGGCCCAGAGGCCTGTCAAATGTGACTTCAGAGAAACCAGAAGATCACTCCCCCTCCCACCGAATCAGTTCAGCTGCAAGAAATAAGGGAATTGTGGAAATGGCACAAAGCTGACAGGGAATGTCAGACTGGGGAGGGCAGGGGGCAGAGAACCACAGGAGAAGGAGTCTTAGGAGGAGACACCCGTGTAAGCTATGGCTTTTCACACTTGGTACATGAAGTCTCAGTCTTGGCTGACTATCCTCAGCCAGCCTGATTTCTGCTGCTTTGAGGCTGTAAGTCTCAGAGCTGGGACCATGACCTTCTAAGGAGAGTAGTGCTGTTGGCACCTGGCTTGTACTGTTCTATTTGACTCCCTCTGGGCGCCTTCACCCTTCAACAATTTAGCATCTGTTTTGAAGACCTATTAGACCCTAAATTCACGATTCCTTAATTTGTTTTTCCTAAAATTTCTTTTTTACTTTCATTTTTATTGCCTCCTATCTATTACTCTTAACCACCAGCGCTTGACACATGGGTGATTATAATAACTTTAACCTCTTGTCTGGCATCTTAAGTCTTAGAAGCAGAATTGGAACTCCGAAAAGGGAGAATGTAGAGAAATCTAAGCCAATGCATAAGTAAGCTGCCGGCCCTTCAAAAGCAGCCAGAGTCCAAACAGGCGAGGTATAAGCAGATGCAAGGAAAACCTGATTGTCCACAAGCTGTCTACCCTTCTGAAAAGCTGTACTTCTTTGGATATCAGAGTGCACAGGGCTAGCTGTAGATGTTTCTGAACATCCGTGAGGGGCATCAGAAGGGGGAACTCACCCCCAAAGGGAGCATAACTGACATTTTTAGGGGCACAGGTATTTTTTTTGAAAAGAAAGAGGCTCCTTTTCACCCTATTCTGTCCCACTTGCTCCAACCATATGGGCCTTTTCTCTGGATGAAGGCCCTAGGCCATGACTGTCTGCCCCCTGGTAAACTGGGCAAAACAACACGGAAAGAGATCAGAAAACTCATGTAGCACTTTCTCCCTTAAACATGAGGTCACCTGTTAGTGGCAGCCCCCTGCTTTCCTTTCTGACCTCTCCTAGCTCATCAGTCAAAAATGCTGCCCTGCTTTATCTCCGTATGTCTTTCCTGTCTCATAACCCCTTCACTCTTCCCATCAAAGGGTGTCACTGTCTGAGAAGGAAGAATGAGAGAAGCTACCTACTTTGTTTATCCCAAGGGTTCTGTCCCCTTTCTTCCACAGCATCTTTGATGCCATCTGGCCCTCCCCTCTGAGGAGACCAAGATAGGACCAAGAGGACAATATAAGGTTTTGTTCACGGATGAGCTTTTGTGAAGTTTGTACCATAAACATCAATTTTAAAAAGCCCTGCTTATTGAGACAGTGAGGAACTTAACTTAAACTTGAAATTTTCATTATGTACAGTCTTACATATTTTCTTGACTTTTAATAAACTTTCCATCACTTTGTAACATGCCTGTTGTTTAATTTTTTGTCCCATCAATCTAAACTACATTCTAAGTTAATTAATCCTCTTCAAGTATAGCTTGAATCACCCATTTTAGAGCCCTGAACCATCTCTAGGCCAATGTGTTTTCTTTTGCTGTCTGCTAAGTGAAGAATAAACTCACTCGAGCATTACTTGTCTTCCACCATAATTTAACCTAATTTCCCAAAGACATCCTACAGTTTCTTGCTTGAGGCTTTGCTCATTCTGGTCCCTCCCTGGACACCCTGCACCCTCTAAATCCCCTCCCGTATCTCCAACCCACTATTGTCCCCTATCAAATCTGATTCTTTAAGAATCCAGAAAAATCTAACCTCTCTGTGGTTGAACTACAAATGATAATTGGGTTTATGGCACTTAATTTGTTGACATATTATACTCATTGGTATATTTATTTAATTACTGCCTAAATACTAAGGCCTTTGAGAAAGGTGATTTCTCATTTATTTTCCCTATCACACAAATCAATTAATAGGTACTCAAATACTGAATTTAAAATGGTATGTGGATAACTGGCTAGCAAGTTGGGAAAAGTATTAGACTTCCTGAATATGTCATAAATGCCAGATGGCATAAGTACTTAAATGTAAAACTTGAGAATATACAAACTTGTCATTTTTATGGTGTCTTGACTAGCAACTGGCCTTTGAAGCTTCTCCCAACTTCTCACTCAAATACCAGTGGCATTAAGGTGAAGACTCACAACCACACTGAAAATAAGACAACCAACCAACTAAATGCCAGAACATGAGAGGAAATGACACTAGTTATAAGGCAAAGTTGAACTGAGATTTCATTTTAGGAAGCAAAGATTGCTTAAAAACCTAGGACCTTCACCAGCCAGAAAATGAACAACAATCCTTCTATCCTTTTCTTCTCTTATGTTAACAAAAAGGTCAACTGCCCCCTTCCCCCATGTCTGCTGTGAACTCTGTCCCCTCTAGCCTTCTCAAGAATGTTATTCTACCAATTACTTTCTCTTATATATTCAGTTTGTTCTTTAAATTAGAATCTTTCCATTGACTTATAAACAAGGTCAAGTCACTCTCATTAAAAAGAACTCCCTAGGGACTTCCCTAGTGGTCCAGTGGTTAAGAATCCGTTTTGCAATGCAGGGAACGCTGGTTCAATCCCTGGTCGGGGAACTAAGACCCCACATGCCACAGGGCAACTAAGCTCACAGGCCACAACAACTGATCCCACGCGCTCTGGAGCCCGCGCACCACAGCTAGAGAGAAGTCTGCACGCCACAGCTAGAGAGAAGCCCGCACACCGCAACAAAAGATCCCATGTGCCACAACTCAGACCTGACGCAGCCAAAAATTTTTTTACATAATAAAAAAAAGTTTTTTTTAAAGAACTCCCTAAATCCTCATTCCCTCCCCCGTCACAGCCCAACCTCCAAAGAGTTGTCCCATCTACACTGCTTTTGTTTCTTCACCTCCCACTGACTCTAACCCACACCATTCTGACTTTCTGCACTTTCACTCCACCAAGAGAGTCTGTGTTAAGAATACCAATGACCTCCAAGTCGCTAAATCCAAAGAACATTTTTCAGTTCTCATCTTGACCTCTGAGTAGAGTTCAACACTGTCCACTGCTTCCCTCTTTTTGAAACACTATTGCCTTGGCTTCTGCGACAAGATACTCTTCTGTGACACAATAATCCAGGAACTTATCTTTTATCATCTTTGCACAGTTTTCTCCCATGGTCTCCTTTTTACCTAGTGTATTAGTTTGTTAAGGCTGCCATTACAAAATACCACAGACTGGGTGACAACAATAAATGTATTTTCTCACAGTTCAGGAAGCTTGAAGTCCAAAATCAAGATGTCAGAAGGGTTGGCTTTTTCTGAGACCCCTCCCCTTGGCTTGCAGATGGCCACCCTCTTGTTGTATCCTCACAAGTTGTTTCCTCTGTGCGTGCATACCCTGGTATCTGTATTTCCAAATTTCCTCTTACAAGGACACCAGTCAGATTGAATTAGGCCCCATCCTAATGGCCTGACTTTAACTTAATGCCTCTCTAAAGGCACTATCTACAAATATAGTCACATTCAGAGGTACTGAGGATTAAGGCTTCAACACATGAATTTTGGAAGACACAATTCAGCCCCAAACACCCAGCCATTAAATGTTAGAGTTCCTCACCATAAAAGACACTGAATTGTGAAAACAATCCTGAAGAAAAAGAACAAAGCAGGAGGCATAACCCTCCAAGACTTCAAACTATACTACAAACTGACAGTAATCAAAACAGTATGGTTTGGGCACAGAAACAGACATATGGATCAATGGAATAGCATAGAGAGCCCAGAAATAAACCCACACACCTATGGACAATTAATCTTTGACAAAGGAGGCAAGAATATACAATGGCAAAAAGACAGTCTCTTCAGCAAGTAGTGTTGGGAAAGTTGGACAGCCACATGTAAATCAATGAAGTTAGAACACTCCCTCTCACCATACACAAAAATAAACTCAAAATGACTTAAAGACATAACTGTAAGACATGACATCATAAAACTCCTAGAAGAACATAGGCAAAACATTCTCTGACGTAAATTGTATCAATATTTTCTTAGCTCAGTCTCCCAAGGCAATAGAAATAAAAACAAAAATAAACAAATGGGGGCTTCCCTGGTGGCGCAGTGGTTGGGAGTCCGCCTGCCGATGCAAGGGACACGGGTTCGTGCCCCGGTCTGGGAAGATCCCACATGCCGCGGAGCAGCTAGGCCCGTGAGCCATGGCCGCTGAGCCTGCGCATCCGGAGCCTGTGCTCCACAACAGAAGAGGCCACAACAGTGAGAGGCCCGTGTACCGCAAAATAAATAAATAAATAAAAATAAGCAAATGGGACCTAATCAAACTTACAAGCCTTTGCACATCAAAGGAAACCACAATCAAAACAAAAGGCAAACTACAGAATGGGAGAAAATATTCGCAAATGATGCAACCAACAAGGGCTTAATCTCCAAAATATACAGTTTATACAACTCAACAACAATAAAAACAAAAAACCCAATCGAAAAATGGGCAGAAGACCTAAAAAGACATTTCTCCAAAGAAGAAATACAGATGGCCAATAGGCACATGAAAAGATGCTCAACATCACTAATTAGCAGAGAAATACAAATCAAAACTAAAATGAGGTACCACCTCACACTGGTCAGAATGACCATTATTAAAAAGTCTACAAATAACAAATGCTGGAGAAGGTGTGGAGAAAAGGGAACCCTCCTACACTTTTGGTGGGAATGAAAACTGGTGCAGCCACTATGGAAAACAGTATGGAGGTTCCTCAGAAAACTAAAAATAGAAATTATCATATGATCCAGCAATCCAACTCCTAGGCATATACCCAGACAAAACTATAATTTAAAAAGACACATGCACCACTATGTTCATAGGAGCACTATTCACAATAACCAAGACATGGAAACAACCTAAATGTCCATCAACAGATGAATGGATAAAGAAGATGTGGCACATATATAGATTAATATCTTCAAATTGCTGAAACGTCGTTTCAGCGAAGTAAATAATAACCTAGAATTATTTATTGGTTAAAATATCATTTAAGAATTAAAGCAAAATAGATATTTTCAGGCAAATGAATATTGCAACACCAGGCCCAAAATACTTTACAGAAAAGTTCTACTAAATAACCCAGAAGGTCATTCCCTTTTTGTATATACTTCCTTTTGTATAGAAGATAGATAAAGAGGTGGTATCCCTGATTCATTTCATGTGGCCAGTATAATCTTAATAAAACAAAGCCAATAAAAGCAAGGAAAATGATAGGCTATTCTTACTTATGAACATAAGTACAAAAATTCTAAATAACATAAAAACAAATCAAATCTAGCAACGTGTATGAACTAATTTGGTTAAACTGACTTTGTATTTAACAGATTAGTATTAAAAATCTATTCTCATAACTTAGCAAGTAAAAGAACTTAAGACTTACCTGCCAACTGAGTGCATTGTCCTACATATTTTAAAATGATTTTTTCCTCAACCTTTTACAATTATCTTGTCGAAATGTAATTTGACATCAATTTTTTGGTGACTCATCTTTAGTAAATCTTTCCAAAGACACCAAATTTTTCTACACATTTTATCAGTTTATCTGACATTTCTGGCATATAACAGGTGGGAGCAAAGGTGCTGATTCTCAGCTAATATTCAAGGTACAAGAGCACTACTGGTTAACACTGAAAAACTTCCACAGCAGTTAGTAAAGAGAAACTCTCTACTTATTTAGATTATAAGTTGGAAAGGGACATCAGCATGTGGCAGCATAAGATATTCCTCCTTTTTAATCCCCCTCATTAATCAACAAATTGTACATCCATAATGAACAAGGTCGCCTCTATGAGGGTTTCCAGATCTTGTACCTTTCCCCAAGGGATCCAAGGGGAATCCTGCCCACCAGTTCAGCCAGTAGCAGACAGACATACCTCCATACAAACTGTGGAACCAGCAGAGCCAGTGAGACTTCCTGGATGCCTCTTGCTACTGTTGAGCAAGAATTAGGTGAGTGCTGAAGTGGCCATGAGAGAGAACTTGCAGAGTCCAGCCCTCCTGAAAGGAAAATATAATACACCACTGGAGGAAAAGGAATAAAATACAATTGGCCTTTGAACAACGTGGGGGTTAGGGGCACCCACCCTCTGTGCAGTCGAAAACCCACGTAGAACTTATAGTTAGCCCTCCATACACTTGTGGTTCCTCTGTATCTGCAGTTCCACATCCATGGATTCCACAGATCTCAGATCATGTAGTACTGTTGTATTTACCATTTGAAAAATCCACATATAAGTAAGTGCACCCACATAGTTGAAACTTGTGTTTGAGTCAGCTGTGTATGAGTGTGGTTACACAGGAAGCAGGAAGAGAAACTTTCCCAGTGCTACCCACCCCCCCCCGCAGAAGGCCCTGACTGGGGCTGATTTATCAGGCAAAGGGGACACCTCTCGATTACCTGGGTCTTGTGGCAGTGGGTCTTAAATTCAGGGGTCCCACAGAACTGTAACAAATGGAGAAAGAGTTCTTAACCAGCTGCCAGTAAGATGAACCCACAGCCTTCCTGTGAAAGGAGCCAATTAGCTTATCTTCACAGCTGTGGCCTTAGGGGTATTCTTCTAATTAAACACAGTGGAAAGAAGGAACTAAAGACTAGAGTGGAAATAGATAAAATAGAGACTAAAAAGAAAATTTAAAAGATGAATGAAACTAAGAGCTCAAAAAAAAAAAAAAACACAAAAACCCAAAACCAAAGAAACAAACCTTTAGTTAGATACACCAAGAAAGAGAACTCAAGTGAAATTACAAAGAAAGAAGATATATTACAACTGATAATCACATAAATACAAAGGATAAGAGAATACTATGAAAAATATGTCAAAAAATTGGACAGCTTAGAAAAAATGGTAAATTCCTAGAAGTGTATAACCTACCAAGACTGAATCATGAGGAAACAGAAAATCTGAACAGACCAATTGTTAGTATGAAGATTAAACAGTAATTAAAAACCTCCTAACAAAGAAAAGTCCAGGACCTGATAGCTTCACTGGCAAATTCTACCAAACATGTAAAGAAGAATTAACATCAATCATTCTCAAACTCTTCCAAAAATAGAAGATGAGGGAACACTTTCAAACTCATTTTATGAGGCCAGTACTATCTTGATACAAAAACCAGACAAGGACACCACAAGGAAAGAAAATTACAGGTCAATATCCCTGATTAACATAGATGCAAAAATCCTCAATAAAATATTAGCAAAACAAATTCAAAAATACATTAAAAGAATCTTACACAATGATGAAGTGAGATTTATTCCAGGGAATGCAAGAACAATTGAATGGTAGATGTTGAATCAATGCGATACACCATATTAACAAAATGAAGGGTAAAAACTGTATGATCATCTCAACAAATGCAGAAAAAAACATTTGCCAACATTCAAATCTATTCATGAGAAAAACTCTCAGGGACTTCCCTGATGGTCCAATGGTTAAGACTTCATCTTCCAGTGCAGAGGGTGCAGGTTCGATCCCTGGTTGGGGAGCTAAGATCCCACATGCCTCAGGGCCAAAAAACCAAAACATAAAACAGAAGCAATACTGTAACAAATTCAATAAAGACTTAAAAAAAAAAAAACTCTCAACAAAGTGGGTATGGGGGAACATAACTCAGCATAAAAAGTCACATATCTCGTAGTTTTGATTTGCATTTCTCCAATAATTATTTAATAATTATTTCTCTATTAGAGAAATGCAAATCAAAACTACAGTGAGATATCACCTCACACCAGTCAAAATGGCTATCATCAAAAAATCCACAAACAGTAAATGCTGAGAACCCTCCTACACTGGTAAGAATGTAAATTGGTACAGCCACTATAGAGAACAGTATTGAGGTTCCTTAAAAAACTAAAAACAGAACTATGATATGATCCTGCAATCCTGCTCCTGGGCATATATCTGGAGAAGAACATGGTCTGAAAGGATACATGCACACCAATGTTCACTGCAGCACTATTTATAATAGCCAAGAGATGGAAGTAACCTAAATGTCCATCGACAGAGGAATGGATAAAGAAGATGTGGTACATATATACAATGGAATATTACTCAGCCATTGAATAGAATGAAATAATGCCATTTGCAGCAACATGGATGGACCGAGAGACTGTCATACTGAGTGAGGTAAGCCAGGCAGAGAAATATCGTATGATATCGCTTATATGTGGAATCTAAAAAGAAATGATACAAATGAACTTATTTACAAAACAGAAACAGACTCACAGACTTAGAGAAGGAACTTATGGTTACCGGGGGGAAGGGTGGGGGAAAGGGATAGTTAGAGAGTTTGGGATTGATATGTACACACTGCTATATTTTAAATGGACCTACTGTATAGCATAAGGAGCTCTGCTCAATATTATGTAACAACCTAAATGGGAAAAGAGTTTGAAAAAGAATATATACATGTATATGTATAACTGAATCACTTTGCTGTACACCTGAAACTAACACAACATTGTTAATCAACTATACGTCAATATAAAATAAAAAGTTAAAAAAAAGCCACACATGATAAGCCCACAGCTAACATCAATCTCAATGTTTAAAAGCTGAAAGCTTTTCCATTAAGATAAGGAGCTGGACAAGGATGCCCAATTTGCCACTTTTATTCAACATAGTATTGGAAGCCTTTGCCAGAGTGTGTAAGCAAGAAAAAGAAATAAAAGCCATCCAAATTGGAAAATAAAAAGTAAAACTGTCTCTATTTGCAGATGACATGATCTTATACGCACAAAACCCTAAAAACTCCACCAAAACACAGAACTAATAAACAAATTCAGTAAAGTTGCAGGATACAAAATCAATATACAAAAATCTATTGCATTCCTATACACTGATAAACCCTCAGAAAGAGAAATAAAGAAAACACATCCATTTACAATTGCATCAAAAAGAGTAAAATACCTGGGAATAAATTTAACCAAGGAGGTGAAAGACCTTTACACTGAAAACTATAAGATATTGATGAAAGAAATTGAAGAAGACACAAATAAATGGGAAGATATTCTGTTCTCATGGGTTGGAAAATTTAACATTATTACAATGATTATATAGCCCAAAGCAATTTACAGTTTTGATGCAATCTGTGTGAAAATTCCAATGACATTTTTTCACAGAAATAGAAAAATAATCCTTAAATTTGCATGGAACCACAAATAACTAAATAAGTGAATAACTAAAGCAATCTTAAGAAGAACAAAGCTGGAAGCATCACACTTCCTGATTTCAAACTATATTACAAATCTATAGTAATCAAAAGAGTATGATATTGACATGAAAACAGATGCATAGGACGATGGAACAGAATAGAGACTGTTGGCACCAAAAACAAAGGCAACAAAAGCAAAAGTAAATAAATGGGACTACATCAAACTAAAAAGCTTCTGTACAGGAAATCATCAATAAAATGATAAAGGAGCCCAGAGAGTAGCGGAAAGTTTTTGCAAATCATATATCTGATGAGGGGTTAATATCCAAAAAATATTTTTAAAATTCATACAACTCAATACAAAAATGCACAAACAATAAAATTAAAAAGTAGGCAGTGAAACTGAATAGACAGTTTTCCAAAGAATACATACAAATGGCTAAGTGGTTGATGCAAAAGTGATCAACATCACTAACCATCAGGGAAACACAAATCAAAACCACAGTGAGATATCACCTACATCTGTTAGAATGGCTACCATCAAGAAGACAAGAAATAACAAGTGTTGGAGAGTGTGGAGAACAGGGAATCCTTGTGCACTGTTGGTGGGAATGTAAACTGGTACAGCTACTGTGGAAAACAATATGGAGGTTCCTCAAAAAATTAAAATTACCATATGGCCTAGTGATCCATTTCTGATTATATTTTTAAGTACAAAATATCAAAGAGGAAAATAGGGAATCTTGACATTTGCAACAACATGGATGGACTGTGAGGGCATTATGGTAAGTGAAATAAGCCTGACAGAGAAAAACTAATACTGCGTGTATTACTTATATGTGGAATGTTAAAAGAAAAAAACCCTCAAATTCAGAGAGTAGAAAAATGGATTCCAGGGATGGAGGCTGGGAGAAATAGGGAGAGGTTGGTAAATGGGTACAAACTTTCAGCTACAAGATGAATAAGGTCTAAAGATCTAATGTAAACATGGTGACTGTGGTTGATAACACTATTATATAATCAAAATTTGCTAAGAGAGTAGAACTTAAATGTCTCACCAGAAGGAAAAAAAAAGATAAATATGTGAGGTATTGGTTGTGTTAATTAACTAGTTGGAGGAAATCCTTTCATAATGTATGCATATATCCAATCACCACAATATACACTTAAAATATCTTACAGTATTATGTATCAATTATACCTCAATAAAGCCAAAATTTAAAAGAATAAAAAAAGGATAAACGTTATTCACCTGGAATAAGATTAAATATATTAGCTGTCTCAATAGATGGGTGATGGGGAGTTAAATAGAATATACGATTTATTTTTATAGTCCTATATAGAGATACGTAAATGTAACAAAGTAAAAAAATCCCTGACAAAAAAAAATAGAAACAAAAGTAGATGGTAAATGTAGTAGGTTAAATTACTGGTGTCAATATTTACCCTTCACAGTATCCACATCCTCACCCTTGGACTTTGGGTCGGCTATATTACCTGCTTCGATAAATGGAATGTGGGTAGAGGTGACAGTCTGCCATTCTGAGCCTCAGTCTTGAGACCTCAATTCTTTCTAGTTGCCTTCTTTCCCTGTACTATCACCATGTGATCTTCCAATGAGTAGCTGTAATCCTGTTAGCCTATACCTTAGTGGAACACATGTGAAGCAAAGCTATACCTGGCTGACCTGCAGAACTTAGTGAGAAGCAGGGCTCCCTCAGCTAAAGCAGAGGACTTGCAGATCCATGAGTGAAATAAATGCTTATTGCTGTAGACCACTTAGAGTTTGTGGTTATTTGTTATACATCAAAAATTAACTAATACAGGACTTCCCTGGTGGCACAGTGGTTAAAAATCCACCTGCCACTGGACACGGGTTTGGTCCCTGGTCTGGGAAGATCCCACATGCTGTGGAGCAACTAAGCCTGTGGGGCACAACTACTGAGCCTGCCCTCTAGAGCCCCGCAAGCCACAACTACTGAGCCCGTGCACCACAACTACTGAAGCCCACGTGCCTAGAGCCCGTGCTCCACAAGAGAAGCCACTACAATGAGAAGCCTGTGCACCACAGTGAAGAGTAGACCCTGCTCCCTGCAACTAGAGAAAGCCTGCACGCAACAACGAAGACCCAACACAACGAAAATAAATTAATTAATTAAATTAATTTTAAAAAATTAACTAATACAAACAATGAGAAAACAGCCATTTCATTTTAACAATTGAGATAGTAGGTATGATGAAAATGAAACACCTAGCTAGCTCATAAATTTGATCCCAGAATCATAATATGGTTTGCACATACTTGGAAATAAGTCAATTAACATTTGGGTTGTCACCCAGCAAGAATTGCACAGGTGCTGAACAACACTGTATTAAATGGCAAACTACTTCCCTTATTATAATAAAATAATAATATATGGAAAATACATGCCAAAGAAATACTAACAGCAAGAATTAGGATTAGAAAATGTTAATTTTAAACAAAATAGAATTCAAGAGAAAGCATCAAAGAAAATTACCTCACAGTGATAAAAGGTATAAGACAAATATAACTGTCATTAACTGTTTTGTACTTACACTACAGTTTTAAATTGTTTCTCTTGCTATACCTATCTAAATATATATCATAGTTTTATATGTCAATTATGCTTCATTTAAGCCATACTTAAAAAAAAGAGAAACTTAAGTCACATGAAATAAGATTCACTATACCAAATTACATATATATGGCATAAATTGAGGTAATCTTCTCTGTATTAACATATCAAAAGGGGAAAAAAGCATAAGATTATCACCATAGATTCCAAAAATGTCTTTAAAAACTTCACTAATCATTTTTATTTTTTTAAATTTTAAAAAAATATTTATTTATTATTATTTTTGGCTTCATTGGGTCTCAGCTGTGGCTCACAGGCTTCTCTCTAGCTGTGGTGTGCAGGTTTTTTCTCTCTCTAGTTGTGACGCACGGGCTCAGTTGCCTCGCAGCATGTGGGATCTTAGTTCCCCAACCAGGGATCGAGCCTGCGTCCCCTGCACTGGAAGGCAGACTCTCCACCACTGGACCACCAGGGAAGTCCTCATTTTTATTTTTTAAAATACTCAAATTAGGAATTGATGGATACAGCCTAAACATGATAAAATATATACACCTTACTCCTACAGCCAATATTTTACTAAATGGGAAAACACTAAAGCCATTTCTACTAAGGTCAAGAACCAAGAAGATACCTATTATCTCCTCTACTATTTAACATTGTCGTGGAGGTTTTAGCCAATGTAACTAGAAAGAGAAAACAGAGACATAAGAATTGGAAAGGTGATGTTAGACTATCTATGTTAAAAGGTGATATGAGAGTTTAACAAAATAATCAATTATAAACTCAGGCAATTAAAAAGTAAAAACCCTCAGTAAAGTAGCAATATATAAAATTTTAACATACAAATTCAATAGTCTTCATATATACAAATGATATATGATTAGAAATCATCAAGGAAGAAGAACACATTTAAAATTCTAACAAAAAATACCTGTACACTGGAAAGTATAAAACATTGATAAAGGAAAGAGAATATCACTCAAAGAAATGGAAAGATATCCCATGCTCTTAGATTGGAAGAATTAATATCATTAAAATGGCCATACTACCCAAAGCAGTCTACAGATTTAATGTGATCCTTATCAAAATACTGATGACACTTTTCACAGAGCTAGAACAAATAATCCTAAATTTTATATGGAATGATAAAAGACCCAGAATTGCCAAAGCAATTGTGAAGAAAAAAAAAAAAAAAAACAAAGCTGGAGGCATAACCTTCCAGGCTTCAGACAATACTACAAAGATACAGTTATCAAAACAGTGTGGTTTTGGCACAAAAACTGACATATAGATCAATGGGATAGAATAGAGAGGCCAGAAATAAATCCACACACTTACAGTCAAGTAATCTTTGACAAAGGAGGCAAGAATATACAATGGGGAAATGACAATCTCTTTAGAAAGTGGTGTTGGGAAAGCTGGACAGCCACATGTAAATCAATGAAGTTAGAACACCCTCACACCATACAGAAAAATAAACTCAAAATGGCTTAAAGACTTATATATAGACATGATACCATAACACTCCTAGAAGAGAACATAGGCAAAGCATTCTAGGACATAAATTGCACCAAAGTTTTCTTAGGTCAGTCTACCAAAGCAATAGAAATAAAAGTTAATAGAAATAAATGGGACCTAATCAAACTTAAAAGCTTTGACACAGCAAAGGAAACCATAAACAAAATGAAAAGACAGGCTATGGACTGGGAGAAAATATTTGCAAACGATGCAACCAACAAGGGCTTAATTTCCAAAATATACAAACAGCTCATACAACTCAGTATCAAAAAATAAACGACTCAATCAAAAAATGAGCAGAAGACCTAAATAGATATTTCTCCAAAGAAGCCATATGGATGGCCAACAGGCACATGAAAAATGCTCAACATCACTAATTATTAGAGAAATGCAAATCAAAACCACAGTGAGGTATCTCCTCACACCACTCAGAATGGCTATCATCAGAAAGTCTACAAATAATAAATGCTGGAGTGGGTGTAGAGAAAACAGAACCCCACTACACTGCTGGTGGGAATGTAAATTGGTACAGCCATTATGGAAAACAGTATGGAGGTTCCTTACAAAACTAATAATAGAGTTACCATATGATCCAGTGATCCCACTCCTGGGCATAGATTCAGAAAAGATGAAAACTCTAATTTTAAAAGATATACTCACCCAATGTTCGTAGCAGCACTATTTACAATAGTCAATACATGGGGAAAAAACCCAAGTGCCCATCAACAGATGATTGGTTTAAGAAGATGTAATGTATATATCACATGATGTAATATTACTCAGCCATAAAAAAAAATGAAATGTTACCATTTGCTGCAACATGGATGGACATAGAGAATATCATACTAAATTAAGTAAGTCAGACACAGAAAGACAAATATGATATCACTTATATGTGGAATGTAAAAAATAATACAAATAAATCCATATAGAAAACAGAAACAGACTTACAGACATAGAAAACAGACTTATGGTTACCAAAAGGGAAAGGAAGAGAGGGGAAAGATAAATTAGGAGTATGGGATTAACATAAAAACTACTATACATAAGGTAGATAAGTGACAAGGATTTACTGTACAGCACAGGGAACTATATCCAATATCTTGTAATAACCTATAATGGAAAATAATCTGAAAAATATATAGCTGAGTCACTTTACACCTGAAACTAACACAATATTGTAAACCAACTATACTTTAATAAAAAATAAAATTGTGACAATAAAAAACTTAAGAATAAAATCAACATGAAATGAGCAAAACCTACACAAGGAAAGCTTTAAAATACCCCTAAAAGATACAAAAGCATATTTGAACCAATGTAAACACATTGAATAAGATACTTGGATAAGTCAATATTACAATGACCTTAGTTTCCCCTTATTTATATATTTAATGCAATCCAAATAAAAATAACACATTGTTTCCCAAGAGTTTTGTACTAAATTTCACAGTATTTAGTGAAGAAAGCCTAAATAAGAAAAGCAGATTTAAAAGTATAGGATAAAGTATCTATGAATAAATGTGTCCTACTGTTATATTAATTGACAGACAGAATAGAATTGAAAGTCCAAAACGAAGTCCTAAAAATGTAATGAAAATTAGTATGATTACAATGGAATCTCAACTTACTGGAAATGATGGAATTTATAATAAATAGTATTGGGACAACCAGATAACCATTTGGAGGAAGATAAAATTGTAACATACCTCACACAATACACAGGAAAAAATAACAAATGAATCAGATGTAGATGAGAAAAACAAATACTGTATGATTTCACTTACATGTGGAATCTAAAATACAAAACAGAGAGACGAGGGGAAGATGGCGGGAGAGACGAGGGGAAGATGGTGGAAGAGAAAGACACGGAGATAACCTTCCTTCCCACAGATACACCAGAAATACATCTACACGTGGAACAACTCCTACAGAACACCTACTGAACGCTGGCAGAAGACCTCAGACCTCCCAAAAGGCAAGAAAGTCCCCACGTACCTGGGTAGGGCAAAAGAAAAAAGAACAAACAGAGACAAAAGGATAGGGATGGGACCTGCACCAGTGGGAGGGAACTGTGAAGGAGGAAAGGTTTCCACACACTAGGAAGCCGCTTCACGGGTGGAGACTGCGGGAGGCGGAGCGGGGAGCTTTGGAGCCACGGAGGAGAGCGCAGCAACAGGGGTGCGGAGGGCAAAGCACCTCTGTGCAGGAAAAGAGATTCCTACACAGAGGATCGGTGCAGACCAGCACTCATCAGCCCAAGAGGCTTGTTGGCTCACCAGCTGGGGCAGGCGGGTCTGGGAGCTGAGGCTCGGGCTTCAGTCAGAGCGCAGGAAGAGGACTGGGGTTGGCAGAGTGAACACAGCCTGCAGGGAGTTAGTGCACCACAGCTAGCCGGGAGGGAGTCCGGGGAAAAGTCTGGACCTGCCGAGGAGGCAAGAGACTTTTTCTTCCCTCTTTGTTTCCTGGTGCACGAGGAGAGGTGATTAAGAGCACTGCTTAAAGGAGCTCCAGAGACGGGCGCGAGCCACGGCTAACAGCGCAGACCCCAGAGACGGGCATGAGACGCTAAGGCTGCTGCTGCTGACACCAAGAAGCCTGTGTGCGAGCACAGGTCACTATCCACACACCCCCTTCCAGGGAGCCTGTGCAGCCCACCACTGCCAGGGTCCAGGGATCCAGGGACAACTTCCTCGGGAGAATGCACGGCGCACCTCAGGCTGGTGCAACGTCACGCCGGCCTCTGCCTCTGCAGGCTCGCCCCGCACTCCGTACCCCTCCCTCCCCCCAGCCTGAGTGAGCCAGAGTCCCCGAAGCAGCTGCTCCTTTAACCCCTTCCTGTCTGAGCGAAGAACAGACGCCTTGCCTTTCGGCGACCTACACACAGAGGCGGGGCCAAATCCAAAGCCAAGCCCCGGCAGCTGTAAGAACAAAGAAGAGAAAGGGAAATCTCTTCCAGCAGCCTCAGAAGCAGTGGATTAAAGCTCCACAATCAACTTGATGTACCCTGCATCTGTGGATTACATGAATAGACAACGAATCGTCCCAAATTGAGGAGGTGGACTTTGAGAGCAAGATTTATGATTTTTCCCCCTTTCCTCTTTTTGTGAGTGCATATGTGTATGCTTCTGTGTGAGATTTTGTCTGTATAGCTTTGCTTCCACCATTTGTCCTAGGGTTCTATCCGTCCGTTTTTTGTTTTAATTTGTTTTCTTAATAATTATTTTAATAACTTTATTATATTTTATCTTACTTTATTTTATTTTACTTTATCTTCTTTCTTTCTTTCTTTTTTCCTTCCTTCCCTCCTTCCTTCCTTCCTCCCTCCCTCCCTCCTTTCTTTCTTTCTTCTTCTACTAATTCTTTCTTTCTACTTTTTCTCCCTTTTATTCTGAGCCGTGTGGATGAAAGGCTCTTGGTGCTGCAGCCAGGAGTCAGTGCTGTGCCTCTGAGGTGGGAGAGCCCTGAATGAATTTTAAAACAAGCCTTAAAAGAATCAAACTGAACACAAATCACTTAGCTTCTAGGGAGAACAAAGTTCAACAATCTTTAAAAACAAAATTCAGTAACCAACAATGGATAATTCACAATGTTCAGCATCTAATAAAAAGTATTATACATAGGACAGGAAAATATGACCCATAACCAGGAGAAAAATCAGATAACAGAAACAAACTCAGAAATAAAATAGATGATGGAGTTAGGCAAAAATATTAAAACATATAATTATGCTTATATGTTCAAAAATGAAAAGAAATGAACATAGGAGAGAAATGGACGATATAAGTATAAATGGAACTCCTAGAGATGACAAAATATCAGAAATAGAAATATATATTACTAGATATGATTAATAGCAGATTAGAGACTGCAGAAGAAATTGTCATTAAACTTGAAGACATTGAAAAAGAATTTATCCAAAATCAAAGAGGAAAAAAAGAGTTGAAAAAAAGAGTTAAAAAAGAGTTTAAGTGACTTGTGGGACAATGTTAAGTAATACAGTATATCCAAAATTGTTGTCTCAAAAAGAGGTAAGAGAGAGATGGGCAGAAAAATATTTGAAAAAATAAATGCTCAACATTTTCTAACTTTTTGGAAAAGTATAAACACACAGAATGAAGACTCTTAATGAACTCTTAAGCAAAATACACACACACCAAACTACCATAAGGCATACAACAATCAAATTATTGAAAACTAGAAAATTGATCAACTAGAAAAAGATACCATACATATATAGGAACAACTAGAAAAATACATTGTACATACATAGGTAAAAGGTAAGAAGGTTTAAAGACTTCTCATCAGAAACTATGAAGTCCACAACAATGGAATGGTAACTTTAAGTGCTGGAAGGAAGAAAAAAACAAACTTTCTACCTAGAATTTTCTATCCAGTGAAGTTATTCTTCAAAAATGAAGGGTAAATAAAAGCTTTCTTTCCCAGACAAACAAAAGCTGAGAGAATTCAGCAGCAGATCTGCACTACAAAAAATGTTAAAGTTCTCAAGACAAAAAGAAAATGATGTTACTTGTAAACGTGTCTACACAAAGAAATGAAGAATTATGGAAATAATAGACACGTGGGTATACAAAGAAGACTTCCTCCTTTCATTTTTAATGTCTTTAATAGATAATTGACTAAGAGCAAAGCAATTTAGTGTGTGGTCCATAACATGTAAAAGTAAAATGTATGACAGCAAGTAATACAAAGGACAAGAGACAGAAACAGAAATATATTACTCTAGGTGTTTCCAAATTATATGTGCAGTGTTATATATTATTTAAGGTAGACTGTAATGAGTAACAGATGAGTTTTTTAAACTATAGAGCAGTGCTGGCAAATGGAAGTATGGGAACCACATATATAAATTGCTATTTTCTAGTAGACACATTAAAACCCTAAAAAGAACCAGATAAATGAATTTTAATGATATATTTTATTTGACTCATTCAAAAATATTATCATTTCAACATGTAATCAACAAATAATTATGAGTGAAATAGTTTACATCCTTTTTTTATACCGAGACCTTGAAATCTGGTGTGTACATTCTCAGCACATCTCAATTTGAATGGCATATCTCCATTGGAAACACATTCTCTGTTTTTAAATTTAATGAACTGTACAGTTGAAAAATAGATTCCCATACCCAAATTGTTCCAAACATACTTAAAATTTTCCAATAACTGAACCAAGTATCAGTTTTTAAATTACATTGCACTTGCAGGTTCGGCTCTGAAAAAAGATTCAGAGCTAAGTGTCACTCCCCTTCTTACAATAAAGTAGAAGCTAAACAAATCAGTGTAATCAGTGACTTATCTTAGACCCATGAAAGAATTGAGGTTGTAGGGCAAACTGTCACACTGAAATCTGGAGCGACAGGCAAAAATAGAGAATCACAGCTGAGATCTGCTTACCTGGAGCACAAGCTTCTGCAGCCAGCAACTGGTAGGAACAACTAACTGGTAATTTTTATGAATTGATGGAGGCTGAGCGTGATCTAGTGTGAGAACGAGAAACTCCTGGGGGTTAAAGTCTTAGCGGTGCCTCCACATTTCCATGGGTGTTCTCTCTAGAAACCCCACCAGGTCTTCGTGATGAAGAGCCAAGAAAAAAATATCCTCAGGTGCTGGCAGGGGGGGCGGGAAAAGTAACCTTTTTGGAATATGCCCCAAGCATTCTCCATAACAAAAGTCTACTCACCAAGGACAAAGACTTTATCAGAGCTTTATCCCACTTAGAGGAAAGGACATTCCCCCAACTTCGGCCACCTTTTGCCTACCTGTATCACCTGAGGGTAAGCTGAAAAAACCCTTGTGGAGGTCACAGCCTAGAAACACCAGCCCAATAAAACACGGCGATTAATCACAAGATTATTATGCTTTTTCTCCCCATGCCTTACCACCATAGCAATAGGGCTTCAGAGTAACAACAACAGATTACAGTTGAAAGAGCTGCAAGATATAGTTAATATTTAAGGAGGAGGCCAAAAGAAGGACAGAGGAATTTGAAGGATCTGGCACTGATAACTATAGCAAACATTAAGCAGCCCAACTCCTAGCTAGATTAACATAAAACCTCACACTGAAGACCTTTTACCTCAGTTCCCATTACCCAGTACACATGTCTTGCTTTAAACAAAAATTACAAGGTATACTAAAAGACAAAAAAAAAAAAAAAATTAAAAAGTTTGAATAGATAAAGCATGCATCATAACCAGACTCAGATACGATACATATTTTGGAATTATTGAAGAGAGGACTTAAAATAACTATGATTAATAGGTTAAGGACTCTAGTGGAAAAAGTAGAAAACATGCAAGAACAGATGGGTAATGTAAGAAGGGAGAAAGAAACTCTAAGAAAGAATCAAAAGGAAATGCTAGAAATCAAAAACACTGTAACAGAAATGAAGAATGCCTTTGATGGGCTTATCATCACTAAACTGGGTATTGCTGAGGGGAGAATCAACAAGCTTGAAGAGAAGCCAGTGTACTACCTTAAAGTTCTGTCACTTAAGAAAGCTGTAGTATGCACTCAATGTAAGTATAATCAAATTTCTAGTCACTTTTTATATCTCTAGGGCCCTTGATTTATAAGGATATTCTATATTTATAAAGTAAATAACTAATTCATAAGAGCTACTCGGAAAATGTTCACAGCAGCATGTATATTTTATTCCTTTCAAATCTGTTATCACCAAGTTCTTCATTCAGAAAATGGATGGATGAGATGTCACATATTTTGCCTATTTAAGTGGTTCACAAACAAAAAGTTTTAAATCCTATTAATGTGAAGGTTATTCTAGATCAGAACCATATACCATTTTACTTCTAGAAATTTCTCACCTGCCTTTGCTAACTCTGTGAGCATTGGGCCCTGCCAGTTTCTCTTCTTTTGTGCATGTCAGCCAGAGAGAAATGTAAAGGGCTAAACAAAAAGCAACATATATTAATTTAGTAAATAAAAAAATAAAGTAAAACACAAGAGAAAAATGTAATAAGAGATGGGAGGGAGGAATTGAGAATACTGTTATAAGATACCTGTAGTAAACATGACAAAGTTGGCAAATTAATTGTAAATGTGTATTGCAAACTATAGAGCAACCACTAATAAAACTGACAAAGTAAGTGTAATTGGTATACTAACAGAAGAGATAAAATAGAATCATGTAAAATGCTCAATTAAAACCAAAGAAGACAGAAAAAGAGGGAAAGATAAAAAAGATCTACTTCAATAAATAAGAAACAATTACAAATATAGTAGATATTAATCCAGTGATATCAATAATCATTTTAAATATGAGTGCTCTAAATGCATCAATTAAAAGAGATTGTCAGGACTTCCCTGGTGGCACAGTGGTTAAGAATCTGCCTGCCAATGCAGGGGACACGAGTTCAAGCCATGGTCCAGGAAGATCCCACATGCCGTGGAGCAACTAAGCCCATGCTCCACAACTACTGAGCCTGCACTCTGGAGCCTGCGAGCCACAACTGCTGAGCCCATGTGCCACAGCTACTGAAGCCCACATGCCTAGAGCCCATGCTCCGCAACAAGGGAAGCCCTCGTACTGCAACAAAGGGTAGGTCCCTCTCACCACAAGTAGAGACAGCCCGCACACAGCAACGAAGACCCAACAGAGCCAAAAAAAAATAATAATAATTAATTAATTTTAAAAATTAAAAAAAAAGAGAGAGATTGTCAGAGTGGATAAAAAACAAGATTCAATTGCCATATTTGAATATATTTAGATGTTATTCCCAGATTGCCTTAAGACAACTAGTTACTGCTTTTTGTCGTCTGGTTTCCTGTTATTTATTTATTTTTTTTTAGAATTAACAATACTCATTAATCTTATTTATTAGTTTCATTATACTGTGATTTACTAATTAACATAGAGATAATAGTTGACATTTTCTAAGTTCATTCCTTGAAGAATTAGCTGACTCATCATTATTTCTATTTTACCTTTCATGCCTTTGTGAAAAGATTCTTTATGTGAAGGCTATTATTTTCCACTTATCTGTTCTTTTCCGGTTTAGGCAATTTATATTTGACATGCATAAAAATTTTCAAGTTCACCTAAGTATCACACCCTCCAAATTATAAAAGACATAAAGACGACTTAAACATTCTACCATATACAATTCGCAGAGAAGCACAAAAGAGATACTTAGGCAAATGTTTCTAAGAACGCAGTAGGTAATTTTCTCCATGTTCTTTATGCTACCAGTAGTTGCCCAATGAGTCTGTAATTTCTTTCTTTGATTAAGGCAGCAATAATGGTGGCACCTCGCCTTAAACCTTCCTGTAGCTTCTGTTCATCCCAAAGTTTAATTGTGACTTGTGCCAAGTTTTTCTTCTCTTTACCCTTTCGAACTTCCTCAGCCAACCCTATGTCCCTCCACTTTCAACACACTGCTCTACCTTAAGTCAAAATATTCAAGATGAAAAAGGGTCTGATGACCCATCTTCACCCTTGTTAATTGTACACTTCCATCCTGTGCCAGTGACACTGAGTTGACAAAGTCTGGTTTCCTGTTATTAAAACAAGCTAATTAACTTCCCTCATAACAGGTAGATCCAAATAGTGCAAGCTTAATGGACAGGGGCTCTTAGCAGAATGGTGGCAGACTGAGTATAAAGGAGTAATAGTAGTGAACCAGTCAAGTAACTTCACCTCCTGAATCCAAGTGCCTTTAAGGAACTGAACTTATTTTAACTATTCTCTGTCATCCTTGGGAAGCAGGGATTACTTCTACTTTACATTTTGTGAAAATTGTTAAAATAAGGGCCTCTGGCGCACTCTAGACAGGAAACCCAACTTTCTCCCACATGGCCCGCCCTTAATTCCACAGATCCCTTCTACTCTGCCCCCATGGATTTGTTCGCACCCAATCCCTTGTCCCCTGCCAGTCCCATTGTGGTTTTGTAGGAAAATGGGTCATCATTCTCTAAAACTGTGAATTACGCATTTTTCTTTGGCTTTAAAATATCAGGCATGTAATAATAAAGATCCAGCAAACCACTAAAGGGAAATGGCACCTCCAGAAATCTCTGGCGACTCTTTCTTTTCCTCTTTCTTTCTTGGTCCTGCTCAGAGTTGTCTCACTGGCAGGCAGCCGCCTGTGAAATGTGCACATTTCAAAGCAAACGGTTCCAGGAGCTCATAATTGCTGCCAAACGTGTGCGGATTTTAATAGCCCATTTTCATTAGCCCTGTGTGAAATCACCTGTCTCTGTGTTGTTACCCAACTTAATTGTCAATTATGGTGATTAGGCTTGGCTTTCACTACCATCACTGGTAATCATTAGTATTATCTCTGAGGCTGAACGAAGGAAAAAAATCATGCCAGAAAGAAAATCATTTTGTAGGTGAAGGCGAATATTTTGGTGTCAGTGAATGAGGTAGAATTTTTCTTTATTCAGGCTGAACCGGACTTCAGTCTAGCTGTCATTTCCAATTTGCCTTTAGATATCTTGGGACAAATCACCTCTCTTTTGTCACTTGGTTTCCTGTCATCAAGGAAACGTTCCTGATACCCATCCCCTTTCAGTTCTCTAGAGATGTGCCCCATAACTAATTAGGAAAGTAAGTAAGATAATTAATACCTTCAAAGTGCTTTCAGCAAAGTTGATGATTCTAAGTATAATAGGTGAAGCCCTAGAAACATTTTGGGGGTAGAACAGAAAGTGCTGCCCATGGGAAATGAGATTTTGATGGCTGATTCTTTTCTACTTTCATCAACCCAGTTAAATTTTAAACTTCTAGCCCTGGCTTCCTATATAGAATCATTGAACTGTGGCTTCCTATATAGAATCATTGAACTGTGAGTCTTGACTGATAGTTTACTTTTTCCTGGAATTTGGCATGAACAATAGTGAAAATCAAGGAAACCATCATTTCTTTCCCTCCTCCTTAACAAATTTTAGTTTAGTAAAATTCCCAAGCTCATTTCTGTTATGCTTTTACGGGATTTCAAGGACTTGACAAAATAATGAAAGACATTTAAAAAATATCATTAGACAACACCTAGAGTATCTGAACGCCATGTGTGTCCCCAATGTTTCCAATACTCTTAAGGCTTGATGGTTTCCTTGATCTTTCCAAAACGCTTTGAGGAAAAAAATAAGAGATTTTTTTCTAATTTAATGGGAAGAAAGAAATTAAGTAATGCAAGCTTAAGGGATATGGAGAGTGAATCAGTAACTGTTTACTGCCTTCTGGGGTATAGAGGGAATAAGGCTCTATCCTACACAATCCTTAATAACAACACCTAAGTCCATAACCTAGCAAAGACTCTCTGGCAAGTCTAGACTGAGGCTGGGAAGAATTATAAAGGAATTAGTTTTATTTCCCCTTCTCTTCCAACATTTTTTATTTTTAATTTCCCCAAGAGGAGAATATGATTTAAAATATCACCTAGGAATAAAGGAGGAGGACAAAGTACAGCTCTAATATTTTCTCTTTTATGAAGCTTTTGCCAGCTCTTCCTCTCCCAAATCCCCAGGAAAACATAAATTACCACCTTTCTTGTGTTGCCACTGTACTTTGTCCTTATATGGGTACAGTGTGACCACATCTTATTATAGTTTTTTGTTGTGTAGCCTAAACTTGTTGTCCTCAAATTTCGGCCAAGAGAGCTTCTTTTTTGGCTGCTGTAGAAGTAAGGATAAGCGTGATGAAGGAAAGAGAAAATGCACAAACCCAGGAACTGTGAATGATGAGTCCATTATAGGGGAGCTACTGCCTCATGGTGAACTAATTCAAAAGGGAATGAACTGCCTTGGTAACTTGGATGTGCTATGAAGGCTGAGTGCCTTCTTTATTGGACAACATTCCCCAAATTCATGGATATTCTATGTAGGCTTACAAATACTTGTGCTTTGTGATAGAAATGCCTCTGTAAGAGCTGACTTAAGTCTAATTGGAAACTTTTTTGTTTCCCCCTAGTGTGTATGTATCTCCCATTAGGACAGGTTCTATATTGTATTCTTTCTTTTCCATCACCTAAGTCAGTGTCTGGCATAAAGAGCACAGCAACAAATGTTTGCTAAATAGGCTTAAACTATCACTCCACCCCTTAACTCCATAAGCCTGTTTTGAAATTATAGTTAAGGGATAAACAATGTCAGATATTCATTTTCTTTCTTTAAAGTTCACACTTTTAATGTATTCAAAACAACGAATGAAACAAGGCATAATTCTTTTGATATTAGGATCTCAAATTCCACCTCTACTTCTATTTTTTCATAGAACCTATGATTTCCCTCAAGAAGCTGGCAGGACAAGAGATGGCTGTTTCTAGACCCCCTTTTGCTTTTTCTTTGTGGTTATGGATCTGTTTCTTTCTGGTTAGTTAAATTTAGAGCTGCCTTTGAGATTTCAGCCCCCAGTACCAAGGGCTCCCAGTATTTCCTTGCAAAAATTCCCTGATTCAGCCATCTCTGCCAGTTGGGGCTTCTGAGGAAATGAACCAAAGCCAGCAGTGGTTGCTATGGTGATCAAGTCTCTATGGAGTGAAATCAGGGGAGCATCCATTTGAAAGAATGGGGGAGCCATATTATAGTAGAATGGCCATCTGCTAAGAATGAAGTGGTCTTGGAGAAGGAGTAGGGTCAATGGGGGAAGGTTTAGGGAGTATGGAAAAATATAGCATAGATACTAAAAGGGATGTATCTGGGAGTCAACAACGATAAGTAAAGTGATTGCCTGAATAGCAGTAAGAGTCCAGCCCAGGAGAGTTTGCATATATCAGAGTGGACCCTGGGAGTATGGCTTTGTGGTTACTCACAGAAATTCTCAGTAGCCTGGGGGTGGCAGCAGAGAGAACAGACATGAGGAATTACCCAGGGCTGGGTACTGGCAACGAAGATACAAGATCAAAAAATCCTGTGAAACATAAACACACGTCAGATTACTAAGAACTACACTCAGAAGTTTTTTGAACAGTTTGCCACAGAATAAACAGAAGTATGTTTGTGTGAGAGTTACATGTGATGGAAAGCAAAACATTTAATTATTTTAGTAATCATCCCTAAATCACAGGGTTATTATGAGAATAAATTTTATAATTTATTAGTTGGTGCTGACAGAGTGTCTATTACATAGTTTATGCACTGTCAATTCTTGTGTAGGTAGTTCAAAAAACTATTTTCTGAGATTCCAACTAATGTTCAGTCTGAAGTCATAGCACAGTTAACATTTCTTCAAAGAGCTCATAGCCCTGAAAAAGATGTGATGAACACACCAAACAGTCCTATTAGGTAATTTAGAAACAGGTGTCATTAGCTTCATGATATAAAACAGCAATTTGACCTCTAGGAGAAGAAAGTCATAGCCCCTCTTGGCCTCTCTTTCACCCCACACTTCCCTGCCCCCTGCCCTCTCACAGGATGATTCGGGATACAGAGGAAGTCTCTCCCCTAAGGAGGAGTCCAAGTTTGGATTGGCCAGTTACCAGCAGGTGAAGCTCTTAAAGAGAACAGCCTCAGTGTGCATGAATGTGGTGTTTCCTCCTCTCCTTTTGCTTCCTTCCAAGGGCAGCCTTGGCCAACTTTCTTCCTCTTCTCCCACATGATGGCAGGATCTAGTGTTTAGGAAGATCCACGACAGGTAGCAGAGGCCAAGTCCACATGGGAACTGCAACTGATATTTGTCTTTTCCTTGTTGCCTATTATAGTTGCAGGATCTGGGACGGGGATTTGGGTTTGTGGAAGGTACAAAGAGAGAGCCTAACAGTCTGCTTTGTTTCCACGCCATTCAAGCCAACCTAACTTAGAGAAAGAATTTCTCCCAGGGGTACAGCCTAGGCCACTGCAATTTAGAGACTAATGTACAGATACTGCACAGTATGGCTTTACTTTCTCTGGTTTACTTCGTCTTTTGTCTATAACGATCAGACTCTTTTTTTTTTTTTTTTTTGCGGTACGCGGGCCTCTCACTGTTGTGGCCTCTCTCCTTGTGCAGCACAGACTCCGGAAGCGCAGGCTCAGCGGCCATGGCTCACGGGCCCAGGTGCTCCGTGGCATGTGGGATCCTCCCGGACCGGGGCACGAACCCGTGTCCCCTGCATTGGCAGGCGGACTCTCAACCACTGTGCGACCAGGGAAGCCCGTGATCAGAATCTTTTAAATGGAGGGGTCATAGGGCATCGCTAAAACCCCTGAATAAAATACTTTAATACAGTATTGTCACCCCAAAATAAAATCTCCTTTCTACTATGTGCAACACCTGATCCAATACTCACCCTATCCCTCAATCTCAATTCTTTCATCAATAAATGAAGCTACAAAGATGTTGACTTTAACCTCAGTTGTAAAAGGGGGAGTTTGAACTATGCATTGTCACATTTATTTTTTAACCTGTCTTTGTATCCATTAGTTGGCAAGTAATTTGAATGTAAGAATCATGCCTTATTTTTGTGCTTCAAAGCACTGATTCAGTGTCTCTTGTATCGTAGCTTTCTTTTTTTTTTTTTTTTTTTTTTCAGTACGCGGGCCTCTCACTGTTGTGGCCTCTCCCGTTGCGGAGCACAGGCTCTGGACGCGCAGGCTCAGCGGCCATGGCTCACAGGCCTAGCTGCTCTGCGGCATGTGGGATCTTCCCGGACCAGGGCACAAACCCGTGTCCCCTGCATCGGCAGGCGGACTCTCAACCACTGTGCCACCAGGGAAGCCCATAGTAGCTTTCTATTACCTGTTTGTTGTATCAGAATAATAAATTCTTAAAGTTGGGAAGGATCTGAGAGGTCGTAGGACACAATCCCATATCCTGGGATGAATCTCCTCCCAAACTTCCAGGGCAAGTGGTATTCTTCGTTTTCATGGATGCTTCCAGGGATGGGGAGCCTGCTGCCTGACACAGGGGTCCATGCTGTTGATGGACAGTCCTCATCGTTGGAAAGTGCTTCCTTACCTTGTGTTGAAATTTGTCTCCTGTGAGACCCACTCATTGTGCCTCTTGCTGTTCTCAGAGCCCCATGTAGTCCTTTCCCTAATGCATATCATGGCTCTTCAAGTATTCAAAGCAGCTTTCATGTTATTGGGGTTTAAATATCCTCCATTCCTTTATATGTTCTTCAGAGGAAATGTCTTTCAAGACCCTGTATCTCTCCTTTGGGGGTCTGGTTGATCAAAATTTCTCATAAATTGTGGGGCCTGGAATCAACTCCACAGAACAATGAGCAGAGAATAGAGTGGACAAAGCTTCTGTTCATGTACTTAGGTTTTCTGGCAGTGGTTCTATTGCCTCCCATTTAACTTACAGTCAGTGAAAATACACATGTCATTTCATACAAAATTCTGTGGAGTCCAATCTTACCCATCCCAAACTTGTGCAGCCAGGTTTGGAGACCAGGTAAATGGCTTTATATTAATTCCTATTAATTGTCCTCACTGATCAAGCCTATTGAGATGCTTTTAAAACCCTGGCTCGGGCTTCCCTGGTGGCGCAGTGGTTGAGAGTCCGCCTGCTGATGCAGGGGACACGGGTTCGTGCCCCGGTCTGGGAGGATCCCACATGCCACGGAGCGGCTGGGCCTGTGAGCCATGGCTGCTGAGCCTGTGCATACAGAGCCTGTGCTCCACAACCGGAGAGGCCACAACAGTGAGAGGCCCACATACTGCAAAAAAAAAAAAAAAAACCCGGCTCCATTAGGAATAATGATCCCTTACTCAAGTGTTATTGTGAAGATCAGATGAAATAATGCATACAAAGCACTTAGAATACCCCATACATAGTAGTTCCTTAATAAATAGTTCATATTATTACAGCCAACTTAATGATGGATTGAACTGGATAAACTCTAAGTTCTCTACCAGTTCTGGCATCCTGGGATTTTATTATTTTTTAGGATAAACTGGTAATTTGGAACTCCTGGTTCTCAGTTTCATACTTAACCTTTTTGTTTGTTGCATGTTTTTACACCCTGCCTTTGACCTAAAAGGAGTAGAAGTAACAGGTTAAAAGGCAAAACATTCCTTTTCCCACCTCTACAACTATGTTAGCCAAGTGATACAAGCAGTAAGATCATCAGACTGTCACCAGCATTAAAGTATTACTAAAGGAAAAGAGTTTGCTGAAAAAATAGAGTCAGAAGTATTCATCAAGAATTATTAAGAAGTAGCAATTTCAGGGGCTTCCCTGGTGGCGCAGTGGTTAAGAATCCATCTGCCAATGCAAGGGACATGGGTTCAAGCCCTGGTCCGGGAAGATCCCACATGCCGTGGAGCAACTACGCCCGCGAGCCACAACTACTGAGCCCGTGTGCCACAACTACTGAAGCCTGCGCACCTAGAGCCTGAGCTCCGCAACAAGAGAAGCCACGCAATGAGAATCCCGCGCACCAAAATGAAAAGAAGCCCCCGCTCGCCACAACTGGGGAGGGCCCGCACGCAGAGGCGGGGACCCAATGCAGCCAAAAATAAAATAAATAAATAAATTTATATATAAAAAAAAAGAAGTAGCAAGTTCAATGCTGGGAGTGAAATTGGGAAATAGAAATAAAACATGATGCCAAAAAAGACATTTTTGTGTTTAATGCAAATTTGAGTCAACAAAGGAAATAATTTGATGTATGTAAACATATAAAATGAGCTAAATATAACTTTAAGGAGTGACTTTTAGCTGGTTGCATTATTAGGGCCCTGAAAGTTGCCATCAAGCTGGTAGTACCAAATTTCTCAAAGTGTGATTCAAGGAATTCATGCACCAGAATCACCTGAGGTACTTGTTTAAAATGAAGATTCCTGTATATACACACTACTATATATAAAATAGATCATCAACAAGGACCTACTGTATAGCACAGGGAACTACACTCAATACTTTGTGATAACCTATATGGGAAAAGAATCTGAAAAAGAATAGATACATGAATAACTAAATCACTTTGCTGTACACCTGAAACTAACACAACATTGTAAATCAACTATCCTCCAATATAAAATTAAAAATTAAAAAAAAATGAGGATTCCTAGATATTGCCCCAAATCACTGAATTGGAATTGCTAGGATTTGACCTGGGAATCTGAATTTTAACAAGCTCTCCAGTTAATTCTGGTGTCCACAAAAAACTGAGAACCCCTGCAGTGTAGTGGGTACCTGGATGGCAAAGGGCAGCCACTGAATGGAGGAAAGAGAGGGAATGTCATCATACGTGCCTTCACACACATCTGTAGGCCTCAAGCCACCCCCTTTCTTGGAAGCTGTGTATTTTGGAAGTCTCATTCATTTTGGACCACAGGGGACACCATACAGAGAAACTGGGGTCTTCACAGCCCTCAGACCTCTGATATGCCTCAGAGAGGTAATTTACCCAGGAGTTAGCTAATCCCTGAGAGGCCAGAGAGCCCCCCACTATTGCCAATCCCATATAGCCAGAAAAGCACTTGTAAGGATAGACTGTCTTGAGTGCATTAGAGTCAACTTCCTGAATCACAATTTGGGGCAGCGCTCCTGACCCACTGGAGTTCAGGGCTAGCTGTCATGTTTATCCCGTGTGACTCTGCTCTCCTGGCCAATAGGAATAGGGATGGACACCTACCCAGGCTGTGACAATCAGATCTTCCCTCCTGGGATTTTGGAACTGGGTCTGAAGTTGGTTACAATTTGCTAGCTCATTTGGTTGGAAACAGAATGTGTAAATTTGAGATCTGCATCCACTCTTTGGACAAAGAAGCAGAGAAAATTAATTAGTTGTATATAGAGATAAGAAGAAGGAAAATGGGCAAAGAGAAGCAAAGACATAATAGTTCTTGCTTCCAGCTTCTTCCTCAGGTCCAGCTGCATTCTTACCGTTGGTTGCATGAAAGACTTCTGTATCCTTATGCCAAATTCCCCTGCACTTCTTTTTTTAAAAAAAAAATACCAATTCAGGCTTCCCTAGTGGCGCAGTGATTAAGAATCTACCTGCCAATGCAGGTGACACGGGTTTGAGCCCTGGTCTGGGAAGATCCCACATGCCGTGGAGCAACTAAGCCCATATCCCACAACTAATGAGCCTGCACTCTAGAGCCCATGCGCCACAACTACTGAGCCTGCATGCCACAACTACTGAAGCCCACGAGCCTAGAGCCCATGCTCTGCAACAAGAGAAGCCACCACAATGAGAAGCCCACACACTGCAACAAATAGTAACCCCCGCTCACCACAACTAGAGAAAGCCTGCACGCAGCAACAAAGACCCAACGCAGCCAAAAATAAATAAATTTTATATAAAGTAAAACATACCAATTCAAGGGACTTTCTACTGCTTTCAACTAAAAGGATCCTAATTAGCTAAGCCCATTTTGCCATGTAACCATTTATCTTTTCTCACCACCTAGTATACAATCTCTTCCTGTTATCTATCCCTCCATTCACATCTCTGTGTTCTGTGCTTTTGATTCAATTTCCCACTGTTGCTCTGCCACACAGTTTCCATGAAATCTTTCCTATGATTGATAAACTCTCCTCCATCTTTAACAGTTTATTCCTACTTCTTCAGGCTTTAATTGAAGTCCAGTTCTTCCCAGAGGCTAACCGTTCCCTGTGGCCCTCTCAAGGGGAGGCTCGTCTTTTCATATGTGCCTGCTAGTAGACCAATCACTGGCCAAGAGAGAAATGAAACTAGGCCAATCATGATTTATTCTGCACGCTGAGGTAGAGGCCTTCTTCCCTATGATTAAGGAATGTCCACTGGGGTTTATCTAGAAAGAAGTGGCAGATTGGCTACTGGGTAGGCATCTTATGTCTGAGATGCCTCCCGTTACCCTACCTCTCTCCATCTCATGTGTACACACACACACACACACACACACACACACACACAGAGACACTCCATTCTCTAGCCATACTGGGGTTCTTTCATCTTTGGGCTTTTCCGTGTGCTGTTCCCACTGTCTGATAATCTTTTTACCTTCTTCTTCACCAGACTAACTCCTACTCACACTTTAGGTCTTACTAAAATGTCCCTAGCTTTGGAAGTTTTCCCTGATACCCTTTCCTGAGGGTCAATCCCCCTTGCTCTGTTCTCCCATTATAGTGTGCTTCCCCTATCTTCATGTTTATCCACCTTCTAATACTATTGGGTTAATCATCAGTCTTTCCTACAGACTTTAAGCCCCACAAAACCAGGGGCTTTGTAGTTCTTGTTTACTCTTTCCCAGGACACACAATAGAGAGAGGGGATTTTGCCTTATTTGTATTCCCAGTTGCTAGATCTCTCATGGCAGGAATTCCATATACATTTGTTGAATAAATGAACAGTCTTCCTCTGAGCTAAGAATACTGACCTGCAGGTTTCCATAATATGATGACACATTTGGGATCCTGAGAAATAAAGAGGCCTTAGATAGCTGCCAAAAAATATATGAAGGAGTTTTTTTTTTGTTTTTTTTTTTTGCAGTATGCGGGCCTCTCACTGTTGTGGCCTCTCCCGTTGTGGAGCACAGGCTCTGGATGCGCAGGCTCAGCGTCCATGGCTCAAGGGCCCAGTCACTCCACGGCATGTGGGATCTTCCCGGACCGGGGCATGAATCCGTGTCCCCTGCATCGGTAGGCGGACTCTCAACCACTGCGCCACCAGGGAAGCCCTATGAAGGAGTTTTGCAACTACAGAAGAACAAGACATTTTGCAATGCATTGATTGTAGTACTTGGAACATTCCCTGGGTGAAAATCTTCTTCCTGACCTGAATGTATGGGACAGACCCAGCAAACAACCAGGCAGTATGACAGGAGCTAACATAACTGTGCTTATCTGTGCCATCCCGATGGATGAGCCCCCTCTTTGCCTCCCCTTCTCTTCCTCCTGTGTGGATCTTCATATCTGGTGCAAGGGAATACAGAAAGCATGGCTCTGGTCTTTTAAATTTGTCTCCTAGCCTTGAAAATCCTTTTTCCTTCTCTCCTCATTTCTCACTATTTACCCCAGGACAAACACTGGTGACTTTTCTTCTGTGTACATTAGATAAGAAATTGAATTTAGTTAAGGCAGGAAGCTTTAGACTAGATTTCTACCTGGGACTGCTGTGAAATATGGAATAAGATAATAAGGGGCAAATAAGGGACAAGTAAGATGATAATAAGGGACAAACATCTAATATTATCTAGAGAGTGTTATTAATCAAGATTGGTCCTTTTCAGAGAGAAGGCAATGTAGCCCATTGCTTTCCGAATGACTTCATAATTATCTATCTCATTGTCCAAATAGCCAGGTAACCCTGAGTACAGGTAACAGAAAGAGAATGCTTGGTTAAGATTTCTGTTATAGGGCTTCCCTGGTGGCGCAGTGGTTGAGAGTCCGCCTGCTGATGCAGGGGACACGGGTTCGTGCCCCGGTCCGGGAAGATCCCACATGCTGCAGAGCGGCTGGGCCCGTGAGCCATGGCCGCTGAGCCTGCGCGTCCGGAGCCTGTGCTCCGCAACGGGAGAGGCCACAACAGTGAGAGGCCCGCGTACCGCAAAAAAAAAAAAAAAAAAAAAAAAAAAGATTTCTGTTATATTATTCTTCATTTTTTTAGAAAGCAAAGTTTATTATTTAAATAGCCAACATTAAACACAACCATTTAAAATATTATAGGTATATGAAAAGTACAAGATTCAAATAAACACTTAGAAAAGAATGTCTGTAAGTGGATAATTGGGTCACTTTGCGGTACAGCAGAAATTGGCACCACATTTTAAATCAACTATACTTCAATAAAAAACAAAATTTGAAAACTTGAATAAACACTTAGGTAAAAATCAGAACTCTTTCTCACATTGTATATCACTGCTCAGTCTAATCCTGATTCATATTCTCAGGCTTTGATAAAGGTTTCCTTCTAACTCACCTGAGTTCTTATATTGCTTTCATTCCTGGAATATCTTATTAGGATAAAGCAGGGATTTAATGTGATCTTTGTATCAAAAATTTACCACAACTTCCCTCAGTCACAGCCATGAGTGATTTCTTTACCCTGCTTGACTATTAGGACTGAATACAGAACTCCACTGCCTTCCCCTCTGGCTCATCTTTTTTTTTTTTTTTTTTTTTTAAAGGGATCTTCCCAGACCGGGGCTCGAACCCATATCCCCTGCATTGGCAGGCAGATTCTCGACCACTGAGCCACCAGGGAAGCCCCCCTCTGGCTTATCTTATCCTGCTTCTTTTACTTCTTCTCTTATAAGCAGCATAGGGAAGCCCCCCTCTGGCTCATCTTATCCTGCTTCTTTTACTTCTTCTCTTATAAGCAGCATAGGGAAGCCCCCCTCTGGCTCATCTTATCCTGCTTCTTTTACTTCTTCTCTTATAAGCAGCATAAGTGGAAAGAGAACAATTAGTCATGTTGGTTGTATCTGTAGCATGAACCTCTGTGACTATCTTTTTCATGATAAGGGAATAATATTTTATTCTCCTCAGAACAATAATAGGAGCTATTCCTCTTTGAAACAGTTTTTCCTCACTAGGAAGCCCTTAAGTTTGCATAAAATGATTTCTCACAGCAGTTGCTCTACAAAGTTGTTGCAGAAACAAAGGGCTTCCAGTTAAAGGGACCAGGTGACTTTTCATATAAGACAAGTTTTAAGAAAACACACACAAATTGAAAATTTAGCGATACATTACAACAAACAGTCTCAGTAATTCTATCTTACCACAATCCTCCGTGAAGAAGTTCTTCTGTGGCATTTCTTTTGGTTTCTAAGGTCATTTTATCCCCAGCTCTAAAAATGCAGAAATACCAAAGGCTGCCAGCAAAATGTCTAGTTGAGCCATTGAGTCAATGAATCCTGGCTTTACCCTTGGGAAGCTGTGATTTATCCTCCTCTGCAACCAGGATCACTAATGGGAGAAGAGTGGCCATGTGAAGAGCCTCCTTCTTCCTGCTTTCCTACATTCAATGTTCTTCCCTTGGAGAAGACCTGATGCAGCCAATAAATAAATAAATAAAAATGTAAAACTATAAAGCTCCTTGAAGATAACATAGGAGAAACACTAGGTTACCTTGGATATGGCAATGAGTTTAAATACAACATCAAAGGCACAATTCTTGAAAGAATTAATTGATGTTGGACTTCATTAAAATTAATAGCTTCTACTCTGTGAAAGACAATGTCAAGAGAATGAGGAGATAACCACAAACTGGGAGAAAATATTTGCAAAAGACACAGCTGATAAAGGACTTATCCAACATATACAAATAACTTTAAAACTCAATAGTAAGAAGACAAACAACCCAATAAAAGTGGGCCAAACAGAAGACCTAAATAGACATTTCTCCAAAGAAGACATACAGATTGCCAACAAACACAAAAACCCAGTAAAATTAATCTTCAATTTATTAAAGTCATACACATTAAAAAAAAAAAAAAGTGGGCCAAAGACTTTAACAGACACTTCACCAAAGAATAGATACCGATGGTAAATATGAAAAGATGCTCCACATCATATGTCACCAGAAAAATGCAAATAAAAACAACAATGAGATACACTACACACCTATTAGAATGGCCAAAATCCCAAACACTGATAACACCAAATGCTAGTGAGGATTGTGGGGCAATGGAAACTCATACATTGCTGATAGGAATGTAAAATGGTACAGCCACTTTGGAAGACAGTTTGGCAATTTATTACAAAGCAAAACATACTCTTACCATGTTATCCAGCATTCATGCTTCTTGGTATCTACCCAAAGGAGCTGAAAACTTATTACCACACAAAAACCCATATATGGATATTTATAGCAGCTTTATTCATAATTGACAAAAGTTAGAAGCAACCAAGATGTCCTTCAGTAGGTGAATGGATAAGCGGGGGTACATCTAGACAATGGAATATTATTTAGTGCTAAAAATAAATGAGCTATCAAGCCATGAAAAGACATGGAGGAACTTAAATGCATATTACTAAGTGAAAGAAGCCAATCTGAAAAGGCTACAATACTGTATGATTCCAACTATATGACATCTGGAAAAGGCAAAACTATGAAAATGGTAAAACGATCTATGGTTGCCAGGAGTTGAGGGTCAGTGCATATACTCTATATGATACTATAATGATGCATACATGTCACTATACATTTGTCCAAACCCATAGAATGTACAACACCAAGAGTGAATTCTAATGTAAACTATGGACTTTGGGTGATTATGATGTGTCACCGTAGGTTCTTCCATTTTAACAGATTGACCACTCTGGTGAGGGATGTTGGTAATGGAGGAGGCTATGAATGTGTGAGGGCAGGGGGTATATGGGAAATCTCTATCCTTCCTCTCAATTTTGCTGTGAACCTAAAACGGCTCTAAAAAAATAAAGTAATAACAATAAAAAAGGATGGAAGTACTAATATATGCTACAACATGGGTGAACCTTGAAAATAGTATGCCTATTGAAAGAAGACACACACAAAAGTCCACATATTATTCCATTATATAAAATGTCCAGAATAAGTGAATCCATAGACATAGAAAGTAAATTTATAGTTGCCAGGAGCTGGTTGGGGAGGAGAGTGGCTGCTGTTGGGTAAGGGATTCTTTTGGGGGTGGATGAAAATGTTCTGGAATTAGATGGTGGTTATGGCTACACAACTTTGTGAATATAGTAAAAACCACTGAATTGTACACTTAGGAGTGAATTTTATGGCATGTGAATTTTATGTCAATAATTTTTAAAAAGAACAATTAACAACCCTTGAATTTGAATTGGTTGAGGGAAAAATCAAGGAAACCACTTACCTGGTTGTATTATCTGGATCATACTGCTTTAGCTAGTCAGTTTGGTCAGTCAACCCAATAGCCCCACATAGTTTCAGTCAGAGGTAGAAGAGAGAGGGATCATTTTATGTCATTGCCTATTAGACTCTAAGCTATAATGGCTGAGGCTGTCTCTTTTTATTGCACTTGTAAATATGCACTAAGGTTCTCAAATAATGGACAGAGCCAATAAACATAATGAATAGATTAATAATAAAACCAAATTATGAAAAGAAAAGAGCAAATGACTGGCATGCACTGTTGTCAGAACAAATTCACTGAAGTGAGAAAAACAGCCTGTTGGATTTAGCTGCTAAGGAACAGCAATTTATTTAGAAAGCAGCTGCCTTTCCAGAATGGATTATCTTCTGATAAAAGTGATGAATATGTATGTATGAACAGGAAGGGGGGCTGGTTAAAGATTGCACTCAGGATAACTCAATTGACTTTTTCAGAATTGTGCAACTTGGCAATGAATCAGCATCACTGGCAGGGCATTTGCTTTTCTGTAGCAGTGTGTAGTTGAAACACACTTTTCTCTTTTATCTTCCATGTTATACTAGCTAACCCAAGCCTACGAAGTGAGAGAAAAGACTGTTACCATAAGGATTTAGCATTGGGTCATTTTCATATTGCTCCCGTCACTTAAATGTGAAAAAATCATCATACTCCCTTTTTTTTTTTTGTCGATTGTGCCAGGTCTTAGTTGTGGCTCGCCTGCTCCTTAGTTGTGGCATGTGAACTCTTAGTTGCGGCATGCATGTGGGCCCTAGTTCCCTGAACAAGGATTGAACCCAGGCCCCCTGCATTGAGAGTGTGGAGTCTTAACCACTGTGCCAACAGGGAAGTCCCCATCATACTCCTTTGCATCTCTCAATTGAAAAGGGGGATTCAAGAGCAGGTCAAGCATAAGATCTCTGCAAAAAATCAAGACAAAACCCGCCCCAGAACCACAAAATTAACAATAACCTTTATACATCCACTCCCTGCCAAGGAGTGAGTGAAGTGGTCTGCCAAAACTGGTAAGTAGGTAAGAAGCCCCTTCTATCTTCCAGGTTTCTTTCATTCACCTTACTGACCCTTAGATTAAAGGACAAAGCTCTCAGCTTCACCTAGTGGCCAAAGAAGCCTCCTCCCCTGTCAGCAGAGCCTGAATGTTGTGGATCAGAACCAGAGCTCCCCCCGCACACACACCTCTGGTCATATCCCTTGGAGTCCTTACCTCCTATGTGTACCACAGGAAGAGTTTGTGGAGGACATGCCCCACAGTCACCTGTACCTGCCTTGTGGGTTACTAAACTGAGCCAAATGATGCCCGAGGAGGTGAATTCCAGAAAGAAAACCTTTTCTTTCATCATCAGAGAACAGTCAAAAGCTACTGGTAGAGATTCATTCTTTTTCTAGCGATTTATATTTATCCCTTGATATTCTAAATTAGTAACTTGGTCTCTTTCACCTTACATTTATATAGGAGGGATACTTAGGTAAGGAGAAATAGTAATATTAACAACAATAGCTAATGTTTACTGAATACTGTATGTCCAAACTTCCATGCATTACCTCATTTAGTCCCCTAGTAAACCTGAGGATTATATACTATTATTATCTCTATCACACAGATGAGGAATCTGAGGCTTAAAAAGTGAGTAACCTGCCCAAAGTTATTAGAACTGGGATATATACTTGGGATAAGACCCTTACTCTATCCCTGCTCAGCTCTTCTATAGTTCCCGTCAGGTCTTCGTTGCAGCGTGCGGGCTTCTCTCTAGTTGTGGCGCGTGGGTTTTCTCTCTCTAGTTGTGGCACGTGGGCTCCAGGGTGTCTGGGCTCTGTAGTTGTGGCGTACGGGCTTAGTTGCCCCTCAGCATGTGGGATCTTAGTTCCCCAACCAGGGATCGAACTCATGTCCCCTGCATTGGAAGGTGAATTCTTTACCACTGGACCATGGGGGAAGTCCCTATAGTTTTACATTTTTAATTTAGATCTTTGATCCATTTTCAGTTAACTTTTGTGAAGGGTGAATAAGGCTTGTATCTAGATTCATTTCTTTACATTTTGATGTCCAGTTGTTCAGCACCATTTGTTTATTTATTTATTTTTAATAGAAGTATAGTTGATTTACAATATTATATTAGTTTCAGGAGGAGGTGTATAGCATAATGATTCAGTATTTTTGTAGATCATACTCCATTGAAAGTTATAAGAAGATAATGTCTATAATTCCATGTGCTGTGTAATATATTCCTGTTGCTTATCTATTTTATACATGGTAGTTTGTATCTGTTAATCTCATACCCCTAATTTGCCCCTCCCCCTTCCCTATTCCCTATGATAACCGCTAGTTTGTTTTCTATACCTGTGAGTTTTTGTTTTGCCTATACATTTGTTTGTATTATTTTTTAGATTCCATTGCCTTTATTGAAAAATGATATCTAGGGCTTCCCTGGTGGCGCAGTGGTTGAGAGTCCGCCTGCCGATGCAGGGGACAAGATATCTAATATATGGAAAATCCTAAAGACTCAACCAAAAAACTGTTAGAACTAATCAACAAATTTAGTAAAGTTGCAGGATATAAAATCAACATAGAGGAATTAGTTGCATTTCTGTACACTAAGAACAGAATAGTTGGGGGAAAATATCTCATTCACAACGGCATCAAAACAATGAAATAATCCAGAATAAATTTAACCGAGGTGGTGAAAGATATGTATACTGAAAACTAAAAGGCTTTGATGAAAGAAATTAAAGAAGAGACAAACAGATGGAAAGATATCCTGTGTTCATGGATCGGAAGAATTACTATTGCTAAAATGTTCATACTACCCAAAGCCATTTATAAATTCAATGCAAGCTCTATCAAAATTTCAATGGCATTTTTTCACAGAAATATAGCAAATGATCCTAAAATTTATATGAAATCAAAAAAGACCCTGAGTAGTCAAAGTAATCCTGAGAAAGAAGAACAAAACTGAAGGCATCACTTGCTGATTTCAAAATATACTGCAAAATATAGTAATTGAAACAGTATGATATTGGCATAATAACAGATACATAGATCAATGGAACAGAATAGAGAGCCCAGAAATAAACCCATACATATATGGTCAACTAATATTTGACAAGGGAGCCAAGAATACTCAATGGGGAAAGGACAGTCTCTTCAATAAATGGTGCTGGGATAACCACATGCAGAAAATAAAATTGGACACCTAGCTTACAGCACTGACAATGATGAACTCAAAATGGATTAAAGAGTTGAACACAAGACCTGAAACTGTAAAACTCATAGAAGAAAACCTCCTTGACATTGGTCTTGGCAATGATTTTTCGGTAATGACACCTTAAGGACAAGCGGCAAAGCAAATATAAATAAGTAGGACTACATTGAAAAAAAAGTTTCTGTGCAGCAAAAGAAATAATCAACAAAATGAAAAGAAAATGTATGGAATGGGAGAAAATATTTGCAGACCATATATCTGATAAGGGGTTAATATCCAAAATATAGAAAGAACTCATAGAACTCAGTAGAAAAATAACAAACATTCCAATTAAAAAATGAGCAGAGGATCTGAATAGATATTTTTTCCAAAGAAGACAAATAAATGACCAACAGGTACACAAAACGGTGCTCAACATCGTTAATCATAGGGGAAATGCAAACCAAAACCACAATGAGACATTACCTCACACCTGTGAGAATAGCAAACAGGACAGAAGATGAGACAAAAAAATTAGAGATAGTAAGTGCTGGAGAGGATGTGAAGAAAGGGGAGCATTTAGGCACTGCTGGTGTAAATGTAAATTAGGGCAGCTACTATGTAAAATAGTATGAAGTTTTCTCAAAAAATTAAAAATAGAACTACCATATAGTTCAGCAATCCACTTCTTGGTAATTATTCAAAGGAAATAAAAAGAGTAACTCAAAAAGACATATGCAGCCTCATATTTATTGCAGAATTATTTATAATAGCCAAGACATAGAAGCAACCTAAGTGTCCACTGATAGATGAATGGATAAAGAAAATGTGTAATATATATATATAATATTATTTGGCCATGAAAGAGAAGGAAATCTTCCCGTTTATGACAACATGGATAGACCTTGAGGACATTATACTAAGTGAAATAAGTCAGACAAAGAAAGATATATACCATATGATCTTACATATATGGAATCTAAAAATGCCAAACTGGTAAAAACAGAGAGTAGAATGGTGATTATCAGGATCTGGGGAGTGGGGGAACTTGGAGATATTGGTCAAAGTTATAAACTTTCCATTAGCAGATGAATAAGTTGTGGGGATCTAGTGCAAAGAATTGTGACTACAGTTAACAGAACTATATTGTACACTTGAAAATTGCTAAGAAACTAGATCTTAAATGTTTGCACCATAAAAAGAATTGGTAATTATGTGATGTCATGGAAGTTACAGCAAATGCTACAGTGATAATCATATTGCAATATATAGTGTATCAAATCACATCGTACACTTTAAACTTATACAATGTTATATGTCAATTATATCTCAATAAAGCTGACAAAATAAAATAAAGCTGACTATTCAGTCAAAAAATAAAATAAAATAAAATAGAACATTCCTTAAAAAAAAAGATGATCATAGCAGATGCACACGCATTCAGGAAAGGGGCAAGAAATATTTTTTCTCATATAACCCCTTGATTAATTTTGAAAAACGATATCTTACCATCCACATTATTAAGTAATACCAAAAGGTTTTCATCATAAATTTTAAAAGATGCAAAGGATATAATTTTCAGTGTATCATATATATTAGCATGTTTAATTAAAATGGGTACATCACTCCTGTGGAATATAAATAACAATTTGATTGCTACCAGCACCCATTTTTTTTAAACATCCATATTGGAGTATAATTGCTTTACAATGGTGTGTTAGTTTCTGCTGTATAACAAAGTTAATCAGCTATACATAAACATATAACCCCATATCTCCTCCTTCTTGCGTCTCCCTCCCTCCTTCCCTACCCCACCCCTCTAGGTGGTCACAAAGCACAGAGCTGATCTCCCTGTGCTATGTGGCTGCTTCCCACTAGCTATCTATTTTACATTTGGTAGTGTATATATATGTCCATGCCACTCTCTCACTTCATCCCAGCCCACCCTTCCCCTTCCCCATGTCCTCAAGTCCATTCTCTACGTCTTCATCTTTATCCCTGTGCTGTTCCTAGGTTCTTCAGAACCCTTTTTTTTAAGATTCCATATATATGTGTTAGCATACAGTATTTGTCTTTCTCTTTCTGACTTACTTCACTCTGTATGACAGACTCTAGGTCCATCCACCTCACTACAAATAACTCAATTTTGCTTCTTTTTATGACTGAGTAATATTCCATTGTATATATGTGCCACATCTTCTTTATCCATTCATCTGTTGATAGACACTTAGGTTGCTTCCATGTCCTGGCTATTGTAAATAGAGCTGCAATGAACATTGTGGTACATGACTCTTCTTGAATTATGGTTTTCTGAGGGTATATGCCTAGTAGTGGGATTGGGTTGTATGGTAAATTTTTTTTAGTTTTTTAAGGAACCTCCATACTGTTCTCCATAGTGGTTGTATCAATTTACATTCCCACCAACAGTGCAAGAGGGTTCTCTTTTCTCCACACCCTCTCCAGCATTTATTGTTTCTAGATTTTTTGATGATGGCCATTCTGACTGGTGTGAGATGATATCACATTGTAGTTTTGATTTGCATTTCTCTAATGATTAATGATGTTGATCATCCTTTCATGTGTTTGTTGGCAATCTGTATATCTTCTTTGGAGAAATGTCTATTTAGGTCTTCTGTCCATTTTTGGATTGGGTTGTCTGTTTTTTTAATATTGAGCTGCATGAACTGCTTTTATATTTTGGAGATTAATCCTTTGTCAGCTGCTTCATTTACAAATACTTTCTCCCATTCTGAGGGTTGTCTTTTCATCTTGTTTCTGGTTTCCTTTGCTGTTCAAAAGCTTTTAAGTTTCATTAGGTCCCATTTGTTTATTTTTGTTATTTCCCTTTCTCTAGGAGGTGGGTCAAAAAGGATCTTGCTGTGATTTATGTGGTAGAGTTTTCTGCCTATATTTTCCTCTAAGAGTTTTATAGTGTCTGGCCTTACATTTAGGTCTTTAATCCATTTTGAGTTTATTTTTGTGTATGGCATTAGGAAGTGTTCTAATTTCATTCTTTTACATGTAGCTGTCCAGTTTTCCCAGCACCACTATTGAAGAGGCTGTCTTTTCTCCATTGTATATTCTCACCTCTTTTATCAAAGATAAGGTGACCATGTGTGCGTGGGTTTATCTCTGGGCTGTCTATCCTGTTCCATTGATCTATATTTCTGTTTTTGACCATCACCCATTTTTGAAAATGCATAAACATGCTCTTCTTTAAGAGTTGGAAATTTACATTATATAATTTTCTTATTGAACTTGCATTTTACAAGAATTTTATCTAAATGTATTATAGTGTACGTTCTTAAGTATACAATTAAATTTTAAAATTTCTCATGACCATAAAGCTCTAAGTATTAAAAACATACTTCTGGATTGAATTATTATTGTAAATAATAGTAGTACACACTTGGTCAAAATAACATGACATCACTTCAAATTGAAATGTTATTAAACATAAAGGAGTAAAATTTCATTGGAAATGGTACTTTTTAAAACAGTTAATTCATATGTCCAACATTGCTTATTGGTAGAAATAGGATTTACTATCAATTCTACTGCTACTTTTTAAAAATAACTTTTAGTGCTAAGCAATTAAGCTCAAGTAAATAAGTGGCTTGGTATGGAAAGAGTTTTGCTGTACCACTGTCACTCAATTCTTTTAATATCTTCTGGGCTATAGGCCAAAATCTCAGAGCATTTGTTTAATCAAGTATATCAAAGTATACTAGCTAATACCTAACTTTAGTTGAAAGCAAAGAATTGGAAATCACTTAACTTACAAAATGATTAATTACCCATTCATTATAGTCACTCACTTTCTCATATTCTGGGAAGGATCCCAAAAAGGCTTTACAAAGACGTGTCAAATTACTATTAATTATGCCTTTTCTTCTCTCACTTGGAGATATGTTTTACTCCATAAACTCAGAAAGAATTCAGAAATCAAATTACTGTTCATCTTAATACGTCTTTGCAAATTTTTTAAATAAAATGTTTTTATTTTATCATGTGTTTTTGTCAAAGCCTTGGAGTTGCTATTTGATACCCACCTCATTCAATATATGGTAAATATCTACTACATAATATAACTGACAAAACCAATTCTCATCAAATCAATCAGCCAATCAGAAAAAAACTGTGTATTCATTTTTTTATTCAGATAAACATATTGTTATGCATTCCTATCAGAGCAGTCCACCTGTTGAGTTTTTATAAGATAGTTAATATATAAATACAAAATATACAGACTTTCCAAGACTGAAACAAGGCTTTGCTGCCTTCACTATTCCTTATGATGCTCTCCTTGTTTTGCGCTCACAGGACCAGCCCTCAGGAAAGATGTATTCTTGGTCAGGGAATGGAAGAGGTGAGATCATATTGAAGAAAAATTGTCATCACTTCAGCTGCAATCTATAATATAGATGTTATATTACCCTTTAATCACATTGCTAATGAGGGATCAAGCCAAGATTTAAAATCACCTCTCCCGTTGATATTGGACTTGAGGACATGGGGTTGGGAGGTGAGGAGGGGAAGGGTAAGCTGGGACGAAGTGAGTAGCACTGACATATATACACTACCAAATGTAAAATGGATAGCTAGTGGGAAGCAGCTGCATAGCACAGGGAGATCAGCTCAGTGCTTTGTGACCACTTAGAGGGGTGGGATAGGGAGGGTGGGAGGGAGGCTAAAGAGGGAGGGGATATATGTACACATATAGCTGATTCACTTTGTTGTAGAGCAGAAACTAACACAACACTGTAAAGCAATTATACTCCAGTAAAGATATATAAAAAAATTAAAAAGAAAAGAAAAAAAATAAAGGCTTCATTCTGGGGGAAAAAAAGAGAATGAGGACAAGCTCTATAAACTGACACGAATAACTTCTGAGATATATATAAGAGGGGGAAAAATGTACAAAAGAATGCTTTTGGTATGATATCCTTCATGTAAGAAATAAAGGGGTATAAGAAAACAAAACAAACAAACAAAATAAAATCCCCTCTCCTGACTCAGTGATACACTAGAGTATTCTCATTAGAATTACTTAAAATTTTAGTTAAAATAATTTTGTTTCAGCTAGAGATGATCATGACAGGTACAGATCTGAATTTGTAACACCTAACATGGGTCAAAATGACACTGTTTCTGAGGTTGGAGATAGATGGGCCCCTGGGCCAGACAGCTGGTGTTTGTCAAGTGGAGTAAAATTGAAGCTTTGTTCTCACCCAGACATTCCAAGGACAAAGCTAGTGGCAGAAGCTGAGATCTGCTAAAGTAAAGAGATAAGGTGCCCACTCCTGAAATCAAGGAAAACTTCCCTTTCTGCACACGCGCAGGAAGGCTCCTTGAGGGTCAAAAAGGGAGAGGGCACCACCCCATAATGTGTGTGAACATGTATGCACAGGCCTCTACGGTGGGCTCCATCTTAGCAAAAAGTTGCGCACGCATCTTGGGGAGGGTTTTAGGACCAGGCAGGTGTGAAAAAAGATAATTGGCCAAGTGTAAACAAAGACCCGGAAAGACTGTCCTATATAAGTGACTTAAATCACCTCTTTACTACGCTCCTCGTTCAGGACGCCTGCACTCCTCTCCCGGTGCGCATCTCTGTCTGGTTTCTGACTTACTGCACTCCTCCTCATTAGAGAGGACGCCCATACCCTTTATCTCTGGCGGTGTATCTCTGTCTTGCTTCTGTCTTAAATAAACAAACTGTTTCTCTGTGTGCTATCCCACATGTTATGCTGTGTCTCTAGTAATAAACTTTGTACCTGTTTTTACAGTTTTTGCCTCCGTGAGAAACGCATTTTTCACTGGGGGCAAGAGCCAGAGAAAAATAACGTCTAGCCTCTAGCCCCTGGGGGTCTGGTGGCTAGGATTCCTGGTTTTCATCTAGGCTACCCAGATTCAATTTCTGGGCAGGGAACTAAGATCTCTCTTCAGGACTGCTTACTGCTGTCCCTCCAAGATCATTTCTAATGTGAAACTTCTCCCTTAACAGAAACTGTGAAAAGACAGATAGTCACACTAAGGTGTCTTGAATTAGGAGGGTTTGCCTAAGTCAATATTGTAAATTGTCCCTTTGTTTGGTGCCCTGAGACAATGAGCTCATTATGGATTTGGGATGGGTGAGAAGTATGTCCATTCTTGTAAAGTAGAAGAAAGGCAAATGGAAAAGCAGAGATGAGAAAGGAGAAACAACAGGGGCCTTCCAGCCCAGAAAAATTGACCTACCATGGTGAAACTGGATGGGTTTTGGCCTTAAAAGAAAAAAGTACATATGGTATATGACAGGCTAGAGGCAAACTGATTTGTAAAGGCCACTACTATTAATTGCAAAAAATTGATAGGCCAAGGTCTGACATACTGAAAAAAATTTGTTCTAAATAGTACCCTTAAGTGCTACCATTAAGCAGATGGTTTCCATGTTCGGCAAATGCACAGCCAGTGATTCCCTAAACGTTCATCGAAACTAACTAATGAAGCAACAAAAAGACAAATGAAAAAACTGTAAATGAATTTTTTGATTCATAGTTTCAGATGAACATGCTGGACTTCCCCAAAATGTTTTAATTAAATCACTTCCAGCTCTTTTAAAGGACAAAGGAGAATGAATGCAGAGCAAAACTAATTAATTATTCAGAAAAACATGATAAAAACTATATCACCATAAAACGTTGAAAGAATCCCCAAAATGATCAGTGCGGTGGTCAAACCTATACTCAGTCAAGCTCTCTATAAACGAGTAAGATCTTAATTCTTTTTACCACTTCCCTGTATCCACAGATCCTGCCTAAATTTATTTTTGACATGCTCATCTTTCTAGTTTCTTCAGTCTTCTTTCCTTGATGCTAAGAAATTTGCTGAATCTGGAGCTTCATCAGTGTAAGGAAAACACCACCCTTTCCCCCATTTATTTCCTGCTCCATTTACAGTGACTATGGTTTTCCTAAAATCCATTTAATTATTAGTCTCTTACCCACAGTTATTCCAAATCAGATATAGATTACATAAGATTTTGATAAGGGGGATGCAATGACTTTCCTATTCTGATATAAACTGCTGAAACCATTGAAGGTCTGGCTCTGAAATAGATGAGAGATAAATCAGGACAAATGATACTGGGGCACAAAGAAGTAGAAGTTAATGTTTTTAAACTATAAAGATAGTGTCATAATTTTGGTTGAAGTTATTATATTCTGTGCTTTTCTGCTCTAGTTTATGGATTTCTAACAGGCCTCTGAGATGAGAATAAATAAAAACCAAAAATAAATAAGGCAGATCTTCAAAAATAGTTATTGAGCCCTTCATGACAAATAAGGTAGGGGGGAGACAGAGATGAGGGAACTATTTGTTCTTCATATGATCTTCATCTAAGACCTCTGCAGTCAAATTTTTGCATAGCCTGGCTATAATCCCCTAACACCCTGCCTCAGGAAGCCTAAACGATAATCAGTGGCAATTAAAAGTTTCATTGGGCACTATTAAAACTTTCAAAGTCAATGAATTGGAGGAGCAGTGGCAAATGAGTGGCAATGGGGATTGTTAAATAGTCACTGTTTGCAAGATATATCAGTGGTAGGAGTGTGCAAATTAAAAGATTTCTCCTGTGACACCAAGTCACTGGGAAACTCATTTAATCACATCCCTAAATAATTAGAAGCTCCATGCCTTCATTAAGAACCAAAAATAAGTGCTTGCACCATGTGCAGGTAAATGACAGCAGGGACGTACAAAAATTGTTTTCTAGTTCAGACTCAGAAAAATATGTCAGTTTTATTGGTTGAAGAAAAAAATTCCCTATAATAATTTTGTGATTATGCTCTCATTAGGAGCCATGAGAGAGCTCAAGAAGCCCAGAGCTCACATAAAGTATCCTATTATTTCCATCTCCTCCTCAATAACAGTTTTATGGTAAAACTAACATAATGAGACTTACTACTCTTTAGTCCTTATCTGGGGATTGTCCATGACATTAAACACATTAAGGTTAAGATGAGCCTCATACAAAAAATATCAGGTGGGCAGAGATCTACACAGCTTGCACTGGATAGATTTTTTCAAAGAAATTATGCCTACATTTCTTTGGAGGTTGGTTTGCAAAGAAGGAGTGAAGAAGGAATTAGGAAAATATGTCATCTTTTAGCCAATGTTTAATGGGAAGTAATATGTTCATTCAGTCACTGGTGATGGTCTCTTGTACCAAGGTGTCATCTCTGCTGGGATGAGCCTCTGATAGAGATGCTAAGTTCCTTACAAACTTGATAAGACTTTCAGTTTGAGTTAGAAGCAGAAGAGATGACTCATTCCTTTGACAAATATTCTACCAGGCATAAAGCTCTGGGATAATTACTGAGGGGATACAGTGTTGAATCACTTGCAAATCTTGACTTCAAGAGCATTGATGGCAAAGATAAAGCAAGTTCCTCAACATTGATAACGCAAGATATAGAGAGAAAGGTACCTATAGGTGCTTAAAATATTTCCAGAAGACTATAGAAGTTGTTAAAGTTGCCTGGGAAAGGTAGTTGGGGTCTGAGAGAGAGAGAGAGTGTATCATTTAATAATAGCAGATGAACATTCTGGTGAAAACATTCACCAAGATAGACCACATTCTGGGCCATAGAACTCCTTACAATTTTAAAAATATTTAAATGTCTGCTTTAAGACCACAATGGAATTAACTAGAAATCTATAACTGGAAAATCAGAAAATATGTGGAAATTAAACAAAATACCTTTAAATAACACATGGGTCCAAGAAGAAATCTCAAGAGAAGTTTTAAAATACTTTGAATTATATGAAAATGAAAACCAACTTATTAAAATTTGTGGATTGCAGTGAAAATAGTGCTTTGAGGGAAATTTACATTGAGGGATAGCATTGAGGGATGGATAGCTTTGAGGGAAAGCATTAAGTGCATATATTATAAAAGAATAAAAATCTAAAATCAATAATCCAAGTTTACACCTTACAAAACTTGAAAAAGAAGAGAAAATTAAATCCAAAGTGAGCAGAAGAAAAGAAGTAATATGAATTAGAGCAGAAATCAATGAAATTGAAAGCAGGAAATCAATAAACAAAATCAACAAAACCAAAAGCTGGTTTTTTGAAAAGATCAGTAAAATAAATAAGCCTCTAGCCAAGATAACTAAGAAAAAGAAAGGGGGGACATAAATTACTAATATCAGAAGTGAAAGAGGGCAGATCACTATAGAGTTTATGGACATTATAAGGACAATAAAGGAATACTCTGAGCAATTCTTTGCCCACATATTTGATAACCTTGATGAAACAGATCAATTCCTTGAAAGACAGAAGCTGTCAAAACTCACACAGGAAGGAATAAACAATCTGAATAAATCTATATTGATTAAAAATTTTAATCAATAATTAATAATTTTCCAAAACAGACAACAGGCCCAGATGGGTTCACTGTTGGTTTCTACCAAACATTTAATGAAAAAATTATACAAATTCTTAACAATCTCTCTCAGAGGATAGAAGCAAAGGGTTTTCTTCCTAGCTCATTCTATGAGGCCAACATTACCCTAATACCAAAACCAAAGACATTATAAGAAAGGAAAACCTCAAACCAATATCTCTCATGAACATAGTGAACATAGATGCAAGAATCCTCAATAAAATATTAGCAAATCAAATCCAACAATGTATAAAAAGAATTGCACAGCATGACCAAATGGGATTTGTCCAAGGTATGCAAGACTGAATCAACATTTGAAAATCAATTTACTTAATCCATCACATCAACAGACTAAAAAAGAAAAATTACGTGATCATATCAATGGATGCAGAAAAAGCATTTGACAAAATTCAACACCCATTCATGATTTAACAAAACACTCTCAGTAAACTAGAAACAGAGGAGAACTTCCCTCACTTGTTAGAGAACATATACAAACAACAACAACAAAATAAAACAAAAAACAGAAAAACTACAGCAAACATCATACTTAATGGTGAGAAACTTGAAGTTTTTCCACTAAGATCAAGAACAAGGCAAATATGTCCTTTCTCATCACACCTTTTCATCATCATACTGGAAGTACTAGCTAATGTAACAAGACAATAAAAAGAAATAAAATGTACACAGATGGGAAGAAAGAACTAAAATGTCTTTGCAGATGACATGATCATCCATACAGGCATACCTCATTTTATTGTACTTCGCAGATACTGCGTTTTTTACAAATGGAAGTTTTGTGGCAACCCTGCACTGAGCAAGCCTGTAGGTGCCATTTTTCCAACAGCACTTGCTCACTTTGTGTGTCTGTAACATTTTGATAATTCTTGCATTATTTCAAAGATTTTTACTATTATTATACTTGCTATGGTGATCTGTGGTTGGTGATCTTTGACGTTATTAATATGTATTTCTGCAAGCTCAGATGATGTTTAGTGTTTTTTAGCAATAAAAATTTAAAAATTAAGGTATGTACATTGGGTTTTTTAGACATAATGCTATTGCACACTTAATAGAGTACCTTATAGTATAAACATAATTTATATGCACTGGGAAACCAAAAAAACTGTGTATCTCACTGTATTGAGATATTCTCTTTATTGGGCTTGTCTGGAACTGAACCTGCAATATGTCTGAAGTATGCCTGTATTGAAAATTCAAAAGAATTGACAAAAGACTCCTGGAACTAATAAGTGATTATAGCAAGGTTGCAGGATCCAAATGTCAAATGCTTTCCAATATACCAGCAATTAACAAGTGTAATTTGAAATTTAAAACACAATATCATTTACATTAGCGATCCCCAAAATGAAATACTTAGGTATAAATCTAACAGGATACGTACAAGATCTGTATAAGGAAAACTACAAAACTCTGATAAACAAAATCAAAGTTCTAAATAAATGGAGAGATATTCCATGTTCGCTAATAGGAAGACTCAGTACTGTCAATAGGTTAGCTCTTCCCAACTTGACCTATAAATTCAATCCAATCCCAACTCATGTCATTTTTTGGATAGTGACAAACTAATTCTAAAGATTATATGGAGAGGCAAAAGATCCAGAATAGCCAACACAATATTGAAAGAGAAAAACAAAGTTGGAAGACTGACATTACCTGACTTCAAGACTCACTATTAAGCTACAGTAATTAAGACAATGTGGTATTGGTGAATGAATAGACAAATAGATCAATGGAACAGAATAGAGAGCCCATAAAATACATCCATAAATATAGTCAATTGATCTTCAATAAAGGAGCAAAGGCAATGCAATGAAGAAAAGACAGTCTCTTTAACAAATGGTGCTGGGACGAATGGATAAAGAAGATGTGGCACATATACACAATGGAATATTACTCAGCCTTAAAAAGAAATGAAATTGAGTTATTTGTAATGAAATGGATAGACCTAGAGTCTGTCATACAGAGTGAAGTAAGTCAGAAAGAAAAAGACAAATACCGTATGCTAACACATATATATGGAATTTAAGGGAAAAAAATGTCATGAAGAACCTAGGGATAAGACAGGAATAGAGGCGCAGACCTACTGGAGAACGGACTTGAGGATATGGGGCGGGGGAAGGGTGAGTTATGACAGGGCGAGAGAGAGTCATGGACATATACACACCAACAAACGTAGTAAGGTAGATAGCTAGGGGGAAGCAGCCGCAAGGCACAGGGATATTAGCTCGGGGCTTTGGGACAGCCTGGAGGGGTGGGATGGGGAGAGTGGGAGGGAGGGAGACGCAAGAGGGAGGACACATGGGAGCATATGTATATGTATAGCTGATTCACTTTGTTATAAAGCAGAAACTAACACACCATTGTAAAGCAATTATACCCCAATAAAGATGTTAAAAAAAACAAAAAAAACAAAAAAAAAACAAAAAAAAACAAATGGTGCTGGAACTGGACAGCTACATGTAAACCATTTTCTCATACCATATACAAAAATAAACTCAAAAGGAATTAAACACCTAAATGTAAGGCCTGAAGCCATAAAACTTCTAGAAGAGAACATAAGCAAAACCCTCTTTAACATAAACTGTAGCAATATTTTTTTGGATCTGCTTCCTAAGGCAAAAGAAATAAAAACAAAAATGGCTTGTTGCCACTGACCAGCATCATGAGAGAATAGTGTAACACATATCGCTAGCCTGGGAAAAGTTCAAAATTCAAAGTATGGTTTCTACTGAATTCATATCACATTCACACCATCACAAAGTCAAAAAAATTGTAAGTCAAAGCATTGTAAGTTGGGAACCATCTGTATTTTGTTGAGAATTTTTGCATCTATATTCATCAGGGATACTAGTCTGTAGTTTTCTTTTCTTGTAGTGTCCTTATTGGGCTTTGGTATCAGGATAATGCTGGTCTCAAAGAATGAGTTTGGGAGTGTCTTCTCCTCCACAATTTTTCAGAACAGTTTGAGAAGGATTGGTGTTAATTCTTCTTTAAATGTTTCGTATATAGAATTCACCAGTAAAACCATCTGGTCCTGTGCATTTCTTTGGGAGATTTTGCATTACTGATTCAATCTCCTTACTCATTATTTGTCTGTTCATACTCTCTATTTCTTCATGATTCAATCTCAGTAAGTTATATGTTTCTATGAATTTTTCCATTTCCCTTAGGTTATCCTTTTTTTTGGCATATAGTTGTTCATAGTAGTCTCTTATGATCTTATGTATTTCTGTGATATAAGTTGGGATGTCTTTCATTTCTGATTTTATTTACTTGAGTCATACCTCTTTTTTACTCAGTCTAGCTAAAGGTTTGTCAATTTTGTTTATCTTTTCAAAATGCAGCTCTTAGTTTTATTGATCATTTCTATTGTTTTTCTGGTCTCTAATTTATTTCAGCTCTGATATTTGTTATTTCCTTCCTTCTTCTAACTTTGTCCTTAGTTTGTTCACCTCTTTATAATTTTTTGAGGTGTAACATTAGATTGTTTGAGATCTTTCTTCTTCTCTTAATCTATGCATTTATCACTATAAACTTCCTTCTCAGAACTGCTTTCATAGTGTCCCACAGGTTTTGGTATGTTGTGTTTCCATTTTCTTTTTTTTTGAGATTTTTTATATTTCCCCTTTGATTTCTTCTTTGATCCATTGATTATTCAATAGTGTGTTGTTTAATTTCCACACACTTGTAAATTTTCCACCATTCTTCTTGCTGTTGATTTCTAGCTTCAGACCATCGTTGCTGGAGAAGATACTTGGTATGATTTCAATCTTCCTTATGTTCACTTGAGAAGAATATGTATTCTGCTGCTGTTGGGTGGAATGTTCTAAGTATATCTTTTAGGTTCATTTGGTCTAAAGTATGGGTCAAGTCCAACATTTCCTGGTTGATGTTCTGTCTAGATGATCCATCCATTGTTGAAAGTTGGGTACTGAATCCCCTACTACTAATGTATTGTCTCTTTCTCCCTTCATATCTGTTAATATTTGCTTAAGTATTTAGGTGCTCTGATGTTGAGTGTATATACATTTACAACTGTTATATCCTCTTGATGAGTTGATGCTTTTATCTTAATATAATGAACTTCTTTGCCTCTTGTTACAATTTTTGACTTAAAATTTATTTTGACTGACCTAAATTTAGCTAACCCAGCTTTCTTTTTGTGTCCACTTGCATGGAATATCTTTCTCTATCCCTTCACTTGGAGTCTATGTGTGTCTTTAAAACTGAAGTGAGTCTCTTGGAGGCAGCAGTATGGTTGAGTTTTGTTGTTGTTGTTTTATCCATCCAGCCACTTTGTGCCTTTTGATTGGATAATTCAACCATTTATATTTAGAGTAATTCTTAATATATAAGGAGTTACTAATGCCATATTAGTAACTGCTTTCTGGCTGTTTTATATTTACCTTGCTCCTTCATCCCTCTCTTGCTGCCTTCTTTTGAGAATTGGTGATTTTTCATAGTGATATGCTCTGATTTCCTTCTCTTTATCTTTTGTGAATATACTTTAACTTTTTGCTTTCTGGTTACCATTAAGCTTACATAAAACATCTTATGGATATAACGATCTATTTTACATTGATAACAACTTTACTTGTATTCTAAAACTATTATTTTACTCCCCTCTTTTATGTTTATAGTGTCATAAATTACTTTATGTTGTGTGTTTGTTAAATTATAGTAGCTATAGTTATTTTTAATACTCTTGTCCTTTAACCTTTATACTATAAATTGTTAATACACAATCATACTACAATATTAGAGTTCTGAATTTGATTATATATTTACCTTTACAAGTGTGTTGTATATTTTTATATGTTTTCATATCATTGTTTAGTATCTTTTCATTTCATTTATATTTCTAAATTGAAGTATAGTTGATTTACAATATTGTATTAGTTACAGGTGTACAGCAAAATGATTCAATGATACATATTTTTTCAGATTTTTTCCATTATAAGTTATTACAGGATATTGACTATGGTTCCCTGTGCTATACAGTAAATCCTTGTTGTTTATCTATTTAATATATAGTGGTTTGTATCTCTTAATACAATACTCCTTCCCCTGCCCCCTTCCCCTTTGGCAAATGTAAGTTTATTTTCTAAGTTTGTGAGTCTGTTTCTGTTTTGTAAGTAAATTCATTTGCATTATTTTTTAGATTCCACATGTAAATGATATCACATATTTCTCTTTCTCTGTCTGACTTACTTCACTCAGTATGATAATCTCTGGGTCCATCCATGTTACTGCAAATGGCAATATTTAATTCTCTTTTTATGGCCGAGTAAATGTTGTTGATGGCCGTCTGTTGATGGACCCTTAGGGTGCTTCCATGTCTTAGCTATTGCGAATACTGCTGCTATGAACATTGGGTGCATGTATCCTTGCAAATTAGAGTTATTTCTTTTCCAGATATATGCCCAGGAGTGGGATTACTGGACCATATGGTAACCATATTTTCAGGGTTTTTTTAAAAGGAAACTCCATATTGTTCTCCATAGTGGCTGTATCAATTTACATTCCCACCAACAGTGCAAGAACTTAATTTCATTCTTTTACATACAGCTGTCCAGTTTTCCACTATTGAAGAGTCTGTCTTTTCTCCATTGTATACTCTTGCCTCCTTTATCAAAGATAACCTGACCATATGTGCATGGGTTTATCTCTGGGCTTTCTATCCTGTTCCATTGATCTATATTTCTTTTTATGTGCCAATACAATACTGTCTTCATTACTTAGCTTTGTAGTATAGTCTGAAGTTAGGGAGACTGATTCCTCCAGCTCCATTTTGCTTTCTTAATATTGCTTTGGCTATTCAGGGTCTTTTGTGTTTCCATACAAATTGTGCAATTTTTTGTTCTAGTTCTGTGAAAAATGCATTCATAGTTTGACAGGGATTGAACTGAATCTGTATATTGCTTTGGGTAGTAGAGTCATTTTCACAATGTTTATTCTTCCAATCCAAGAACGTGGTATATCTCTCCATCTGTTTGTATCATCTTAGATTTCTTTCATCAGTGTCTTATAGTTTTCTGCATACAGGTCTTTTGTGTCCTTAGATAGGTTTATTCCTAGGTATTTTATTCTGTTTGTTGCAATGGTAAATGGGAGTGTTTCCTTAATTTCTCTTTCAGATTTTTCATCATTAGTGTATAGGAAAGCAAGAGATTTCTGTGCATTAATTTTGTATCCTGTTACTCTACCAAATTCATTGATTAGCTGTAGTAGTTTTCTGGTAGCATCTTTAGGATTTCTATGTATAGAATCATGTCATCTGCAAACAGTGACAGCTTTGCTTCTTTTCTGATTTGGATTCCTTTTACTTCTCTGATTGCTGTGGCTTAAACTTCAATACTATGCAGAATAATAGTTGTGAGAGTGGGCAACCTTGTCTTGTTCCTGATCTTACAGGAAATAGTTTCAGTTTTTAAACACTGAGAATGATGTTGGCTGTAGGTTTGTCATAAATGGTCTTTATTATGTTGAGGTAAGTTTCCTCTATGCCTGTCTGGAGAGTTTTTATCATAAATGGGTGTTGAATATTGTTGAAAGATTTTTCAGCATCTATTGAGATGATCATATGGTTTTTATCCTTCAATTTGTTAATATGATGTATCATGTTGATTGATTTGCGTATATTGAAGAATCCTTGCATTTCTGGGATAAACCCCACTTGATCGTGGTGTATGATCCTTTTAATGTGCTATTGGACTCTGTTTGTTAGTATTATGTTGAGGATTTTTGCATCTATGCTCATCAGTGATATTGGCCTCTAGTTTTCTTTGTTTGTGACATCTTTGTCTGGTTTTGCTATCAGGGTGATGGTGGACTTGTAGAATGAGTTTGGGAGTGTTCCTCCCTGTGCTATATTTTGAAAGAGTTTGAGAAGGATAGGTGTTAGCTCTTCTGTAAATGTTTGATAGAATTTGCCTGTGAAGCCATCTGGTCCTATGCTTTTGTTTTTTGGAAGATTTTTAATCACAGTTTCAATTTCAGTGCTTGTGATTAGTCTGTTTATATTTTCTACTTCTTCCTGGTTTAGTCTCAGAAGGTTGTGCTTTTGTAAGAATTTGTCCATTTCTTCCAGGTTGTCCATTTTATTGGCACAGAGTTGCTTGTAGTAATCTCTCATGATCCTTTGTATTTCTGCAGTGTCAGTTGTTAACTTCTCCTTTTTATTTCTAATTCTGTTGATTTGAGTCTTCTCCCTTTTTTTCTTGATGAGTCTGGCTAATGGTTTATTAATTTTGTTTATCTTCTCAAGAACCAGCTTTTAGTTCATTGATCTTTGCTATTGTTTCCTTCATTTCTTTTTCATTTATTTCTGATCTGATCTTTATGATTTCTTTCCTTTTGCTAACTTTGGGGTTTTTTGTTCTTCTTTCTCTAATTGCTTTAGGTGTAAGGTTGGGTTGTTTATTCGAGATGTTTTCTGTTTCTTGAGGTAGGATTGTATTGCTATAAAATTCCCTCTTAGAACTACTTTTGCTACATCCCATAGGTTTCAGGTCATTGTGTTTTCATTGTCATTTGTTTCTATGTATTTTTAAATTTTGTCTTTGATTTCTTCAGTAATCACTTGATTATTTAGCACTGTATTGTTTAGCCTCCATGTGTTTGTCTTTTTCACAGATTTTTTCCTGTAACTGATATCTAGTCTCATAGCGTTGCGGTAAGAAAAGATATTTGATGGAATTTCAATTTTCTTAAATTTACCAAGGCTTGATTTGTGACCGAAGATATGGTCTATCCTGGAGAATGATCCATGAGCACTTGAGAAAAATGTGTATTCTGTTGTTTTTTGATGGAATGTCCTATAAATATCAATTAAGTCCATCTTGTTTAGTGTGTAATTAAAGCTTGTGTTTCCTTATTTATCTTCATTTTGGATGATCTGTCCATTAGTGAAAGTGGGGTGTTAAAGTCCCCCACTATGAATGTGTTACTGGCGATTTGTCCTTTTATGGCTGTTAGTATTTGCCTTATGTATTGAGGTGCTCCTATGTTGGGTGCATAAATACTTACAATTGTTATATCTTCTTATTGGATTGATCCCTTGATCATTATGTAGTGTCCTTCTTTGTCTCTTCTAATAGTATTTAAAGTCTATTTTGTCTGATATGAGAATTGCTATTCCAGCTTTCTTTTGGTTTCCATTTGCGTGGAATATCTTTTTCCATCCCCTCACTTTCAGTTTGTATGTGTCCCTAGGTTTGATGTCGGTCTCTTGTTGACACTATATATGTGGATCTTGTTTTTGTATCCATTCAGCCAGTATATGTCTTTTGGCTGGAGCATTTAATCCATTTACATTTAAGGTAATTATCGATATGTATGTTCCTATTACCATTTTCTTAATTGTTTTGGGTTTGTTATTGTAGGTCTTTTCCTTCTCTTGTGTTTCCTGCCTAGAGAAGTTCCTTTAGCATTTGTTGTAAAGCTGGTTTGGTGGTGCTGAGTTCTCTTAAGTTTTGCTTGTCTGTAAGGTTTGAAATTCTCCATCAAACCTGGATGAGATCCTTGCTAGGTAGAGTAATCTTGGTTGTAGATTTTTCCCTTTCATCCCTTTAAATATGTCCTGCCACTCCCTTGTGGCTTGCAGAGTTTCTGTTGAAAGTCAGCTGTTAACCTTATGGGGATTCACTTGTATGTTATTTGTTGCTTTTCCCTTGCTGCTTTTAATATTTTTTCTTTGTATTTAATTTTTGATAGTTTGATTATGTGTCTCAGCGTGTTTCTCTTTGGGTTTATCCTGTATGGTACTCTCTGCACTTCCTGGACTTGACTATTTCCTTCCCATGTTAGGGAAATTTTCAACTATAATCTCTTCAAATATTTTCTCAGACCCTTTCTTTTTCTCTTCTTCTTCTGGGACCCCTATAATTTGAATGCTGGTGCATTTAATGTTGCCCTAGAGGTCTCTGAGACTGTCCTCAATTCTTTTCATTCTTTTTTCTTTATTCTGC
>NW_020175191.1:8486496-8486699 GCF_003031525.2 Neophocaena asiaeorientalis asiaeorientalis
TCTATCCTGGAGAATGATCCATGAGCACTTGAGAAAAATGTGTATTCTGTTGTTTTTTGATGGAATGTCCTATAAATATCAATTAAGTCCATCTTGTTTAGTGTGTAATTAAAGCTTGTGTTTCCTTATTTATCTTCATTTTGGATGATCTGTCCATTAGTGAAAGTGGGGTGTTAAAGTCCCCCACTATGAATGTGTTACTG
>NW_020175191.1:8486845-8522002 GCF_003031525.2 Neophocaena asiaeorientalis asiaeorientalis
ATTTAAAGTCTATTTTGTCTGATATGAGAATTGCTATTCCAGCTTTCTTTTGGTTTCCATTTGCGTGGAATATCTTTTTCCATCCCCTCACTTTCAGTTTGTATGTGTCCCTAGGTTTGATGTCGGTCTCTTGTTGACACTATATATGTGGATCTTGTTTTTGTATCCATTCAGCCAGTATATGTCTTTTGGCTGGAGCATTTAATCCATTTACATTTAAGGTAATTATCGATATGTATGTTCCTATTACCATTTTCTTAATTGTTTTGGGTTTGTTATTGTAGGTCTTTTCCTTCTCTTGTGTTTCCTGCCTAGAGAAGTTCCTTTAGCATTTGTTGTAAAGCTGGTTTGGTGGTGCTGAGTTCTCTTAAGTTTTGCTTGTCTGTAAGGTTTGAAATTCTCCATCAAACCTGGATGAGATCCTTGCTAGGTAGAGTAATCTTGGTTGTAGATTTTTCCCTTTCATCCCTTTAAATATGTCCTGCCACTCCCTTGTGGCTTGCAGAGTTTCTGTTGAAAGTCAGCTGTTAACCTTATGGGGATTCACTTGTATGTTATTTGTTGCTTTTCCCTTGCTGCTTTTAATATTTTTTCTTTGTATTTAATTTTTGATAGTTTGATTAATATGTGTCTTGGCATGTTTCTCCTTGGATTTATCCTGTATGGGACTCTCTGTGCTTCCTGGACTTGATTAACTATTTCCTTTCCCATATTAGGGAAGTTTTCAACTATAATCTCTTCAAATATTTTCTCAGTCCCTTTCTTTTTCTCTTCTTCTTCTGGGACCCCTATAATTTGAATGCTGGTGCATTTAATGTTGCCCTAGAGGTCTCTGAGACTGTCCTCAATTCTTTTCATTCTTTTTTCTTTATTCTGCGCCCTGGCAGTTATTTCTACCCTTTTGTCTTCCAGCTCACTTATCCGTTCTTCTAGCTCAATTCTTCTGATATTGATTCCTTCTAGAGTATTTTTAATTTCATTTATTGTGTTGTTCAACACTGTTTGCCCCTTACTTCTTCTAGATCCCTGTTAAATGTTTCTTGTATTTTCTCCATTCTTTTTCCAAGATTTTGGATCATCTTTATTACCATTACTCTGATTTCTTTTTCAGGTAGTTTGCCTATTTTGTCTTCTTCTATTTGGTCTTGTAGGTTTTAACCTTGCTCCTTCCTCTGTAACATATTATTTTTGTCATTTCATTTTTTTTTAATGGGTGGGGCTGTATTCCTGTCTTACTGGTTTTTTGACCTGAGGCTTCCAGCACTGGAGTTTGTAGGTACATGGATAGAGCTGGGTCTTGGTGCTGAGATTAGGACCTCCAGGGGGCCTCACTTTGATTAATATTCCCTAGGATCTGAGGTTCTCTGTTAGTCCCATGGTTTGGACTCAGAGCTTCCACCACAGGATCTTGGGCTGGATCTCCTGCCTGGGATCCAATATCCTGCAAGCTTCGTGGCATGGGAAAGAAAGAAAGAAAGAAAGAAAAAAAGAAAGAAAGAAGCAGCACAATATCAAAGAATAAAAAACAAAATAAAATTAGAAAGATAAAAAATATATTAGGAAAAATAAAACTATAATGGAAACAACTGTACCACGATAAAATAAAACAACAACAGAAAAAAGAAAAAAAGGGGGGGGGCAGGGAACAGGCCAAAAGGAGAGAACAATAACAAAGTAAAGGATAAACTAAAATTAGAAAAAGAAAAGTTTTATTAGGAAAAATAAAAATATAAAAGAATCAACAAGAATGATTCAAAAAGGTAAAACAGAACCCCAATCTAAAAGAGGAAAAAATAAAACAAAAAAAGGAAAAGCCTTGGCTATGGGGGCAAAGTTTAGGCGGGGGTGAAACTTAGGCAGGGGTGGGGTTTAGGGTGGGGCAGGACATAGGTGGGTTGGGGGGGACGTTTGAAAGTGGGGTGGGCCCTCTGCTTAGGACCTGCACAGAAGGGGAGAGGCAGCACATGGAGAGGAGGGCCTCTGGATTGCAGAGTACCAGATTTTGGAGGTAATGCCCTGGTAAGGGTGTGTGGGTGGGGTTTAGCCCAGCACGTTGGAGAGGGTCTCAGAGGGGGTTTCTTTTTTTGTTTTTCAAGTTTTTTGTAGCTTTTTTTTTTTTACATCTTTATTGGAGTATAATTGCTTTACAATGGTGTGTTAGTTTCTGCTTTATAACAAAGTGAATCAGTTATACATATACGTATGTTCCCATATCTCTTCCCTCTTGCATCTCCCTCCCTCCCAATGTTATGATTTATGTCATAGAGTGTCTCAGAGGGGGTTTCTGAGTGTAGACGTAGGGCCCTGGGTGGGCATGTAGGGGTGGGCCTTGGGCTCTGCATGGCAGGAAGGAGGTTCCGAGGGCAGAGGATTAGGCCTGGGAGCCCAAGAGGCTCCCTGGTGCCTAAGTGGACAGGGAAAGTGCTGGCCACATTACCTTCCATTCCTCTGTGCCCCCCATCACCATCTCTCCCAGGGTCTCCCACATCCCCACTGGAACCCTAATGGTGGGTGGGTTGTACTGGGTGTAGGAGCTCCTCCTCTCCTCCAGCCACCCCTCAGTGGTGCTGGTCTTGGAAGTCCGGCCTTTACATTTGCTCCCCTTCCCTCCCACTCCCTCAGGACCCGTGAGGCTAGAGGGGGCTTCGGTGAGCAGAGGATCAGGCCCAGGATCTCAGCAGGCTCCCAAGGCCCCAAGTGGGCAGGGGAAACCTGGCCATGCTCCCTTTTGATCCTCTGTCCTCCCAATGGTCCCCCAATTTCCCCCTTTGGGCGTGGGATCCCTTCCCCTCCCCCAGCCACCCCTCAGGGGTGCCAGTCCCTTCCTGCCTCCACTTCTCCTCCCCTTTCACTCCCCCCATGCCCCATGTCCTACCTGGTCACTGGGGGTTCCCCCCATCCCCTTAGGTGTCCATGGTCCCTCACTGGTGCCCTAGTTGTGCGGAGACACACCGTAACTGGATTTCTTTGAACTGTCATACAATATTTATTAGAGAATATATAATAAAATGTTAACTGACATTTATTAAAACTCAGTAGTAACCACAGTAGTTGTTTATATTATTAGACCCACAAGAATTTTTTCCAGATAGGAGTATATTATCACTGACCTTGTTTAGAATCCCTGGAACATGATGAATGAAAAGCAGATCTATATCCATTGGTTTTATTACTGTTGTAAATTCTCTATAGTTAATACAGCCCCTTATTGCATGCCTCCAGGGCAAACAGTTCTCATTCTCACTGGTCAGAGTAAGAATGAGGACTTCAGGGAGGAAAAAGGGAGGTATGTAAAATCAGACTTAGAAACTTTTGTGGCTGTATTTTACTTTTTACCACTGCTTTCTGGCCTCCATTGTTTCTCATGAGAAGTCAGCTGTTAATCTTTATGAGCTTAAAAATGTCATATACTCTGGATATCAAATGAGCAAGGTATGCCTCTGCCTTCAGCCTCTCACCTACTTTTATGTCTCTGAAGAAAACTTCGCCAGGGTAGCCCAGTGGAGGAAACTGAAGGACAAGATAGAAATGAGATATAGAAGGATGATGTAATGCTGAGAATCATCAGGATAAGTGCATAGCAGTCCGTTGTGGAAATACCTAGCTGGAACGGTTTATTCTTCACTGTTTTACAGAGTGAAAATGAGGGAGGACAAAGACTCAAAAGAATGCTGTCCGAGAATAAGACCTATCCAGATCTCTTGAGTATAAGCTTGGTCAAAACAGAATAATGTATTTATATTTTGGAACTCTCCTGGCTTATGTGATTCACTTCCCACAGAAGCTTCTTAGCAGAAGCAAGAATTTGAAAAGGGCCACAGAAGCAACTGCTAGCCGCATCACCTCATTCCAGGTACCTGGCCAGGAACTTTCAGGCACTGATTTCATTTGCTGTATCTCTCTAAAGTTTCCTCTACTACTCATAGAACTGATTTCTCCTTCCACTCTTAGAAACCTCAATCTCTCTTTTGTGTTCTGGCAACGAGTTCTGTTTACTTTCTTTTAAAAATATCCAAATAAACAGATAAGTAGAAAATAATTTAGCTTAACTTTGATTTCTCCTCTCCAATCTTCTTAGTTTATTTGGTCCATAAGTGTCTTTAATGATACCATGTTGTTTCATTTAAAAAATAATCTCTATGAAAACCAAAAATATATGGAAATTAAATAGCACACTCTTATGCAACCAAATTTTCAAAAAAGAAATCACAAGGGAAATTAGAAAATACCTTGAGATGAGTGAAAATGAAAATAAACACATCAAAATTTATGGAATGCAGCAAAAGTAATACTGCAAGGGAAATTTATATCTGTAAGTTCATACATTTAAAAATAAATAAACTATAAAATTGGTAACCTACTTTACATCTTAAAAAACTAGAAGAGAAAAGCAAAGTAAACCTGAAGCTTGCAGAAAGAAGGATATACTATCCAAAATGATCTGCAGAATTGAAGCAAGCCCTATCAAAGTCCCACAGGTGTTTTATGCAGAAATATAAAAACCCATTGTAAAATTTACATGCAATTGCAAAGGGTCCCAAATAGCCAAAATGATTTTGAAAGACAAGCGCAAAGTTTGAGGACACATGCTTCCCTGTTTCAGAAATTATTACAAAGCTACAGTAATCAAGATAATGTTGTCCTAGAATAAGGACAGACATGTAGACCAATGGACTAGAATTGAGAGCCCAGAAATAAATTCTCACTTGTATAATCAAATATTTTTAATAAGGGTGCCAAGATCATTCAATGGGGAAAGGATGGCCTTTTCAATAAATTGTTTTGGGAAAACTGGATATTCTCATGCAAAAGAATAAAGATGAACCCTTATCTTGTACCATGTACAAAAATTAACTCAAAATGGATCAAAGATCTAATATAAGAGCTAAAACTCTTAGGAGAAAACATAGGGGAATATCTTCATGATGTTCAGTTTGCCAATGAATTCTTAGATATGACACCAAAATACAAGCAACAAAAGAAAAAAGGATAAATTGAAACTCATCAAGATTAAAAACTTTTGTGCATCAAAGGGCACTATCAACAAAATGAAATTACTACCCACAGAATGAGAGAAAATATTTGCAAATCATATATCTGGTAATGGATTAATATTCAGAATATATAAAGAACTCCTACAACTCAACACCAAGAAAACAACCTAATTCAAAAATGGGTAAAATATTTCAACAGACATTTCTTCAAAGAAGATATATAAATGACCAATAAGCACATGAAAAGACACTCAACATAATTAGTCATTAGGGAAATTCAAATCAAAATCATAATGAGATACTACTTCATAACCATTAGGATGGCTATTATATTTTTAAAAACTCAGAAAATAGCAAGTTTTGGCAAGGATTTGGAGAAAGTTGAACCCTTGTGCATTGCTGGTGGGGATGTAAAATGGTGTCACCACAATGAAAAACAGTTTGGTGGGACAAAGCAGAGAGATTTCCGCACAGAGCATCGGTGCCGACCAGCGACCAGCACTCACCAGCACGAGAGGCTTGTCTGCTCACCCGCTGGGGCGGGCGGGGCTGGGAGCTGAGGATCGGGGCTTCGGTCAGAGCGCAGGGAGAGGACTGGTGGCGTGAACACAGCCTGAAGGGGTTAGTGCGCCATGGCTAGCCGGGAGGGAGTCCGGGAAAATATCCGGACCTGCCGAAGAGGCAAGAGACTTTTTCTTCCCTCTTTGTTTCCTGGTGCACGAGGAGAGGGGATTAAGAGCGCTGCTAAAAGGAGCGCCAGAGACGGGTGTGAGCTGCGGCTAACAGCGCGGACCCCAGAGACGGGCATGAGATGCTAAGGCTGCTGCTGCCGCAACCAAGAAGCCTGTGTGCGAGCACAGATCACTCTCCACAAATCCCTGCCAGGGAGCCTGTGCAGCCCACCACTGCCAGGGTCCCGGGATCCAGGGACAACTTCCCCGGGAGAATGAACGGAGCGCCTCAGGCTGGTGCAACGTCATGACGGCCTCTGCCGCCGCAGGCTCACCCCGCACTCTATGCCCCTCCCTCCCCGCCCCCCAACCCGACCTGAGTGAGCCAGAGCCGCCGAATCAGCGGCTCCTTTAACCCCGTCCTGTCTGAGGGAAGAACAGACGCCCTGCGGCGACCTACACACAGGTGCGGGGTCAAATCCAAAGCTGAACCCCGGGAGCGGTGCGAGCAAAGAAGAGAAAGGGAAATACCTCCCAGAAGCCTCAGGAGCAGCAGATTAAATCTCCACAATCAACTTGATGTACCCTGCATCTGTGGAATACATGAATAGACAACAAATCATCCCAAATTGAGGAGGTGGACTTTGAGAGCAAGGTTTATTATTTTTTCCGCTTTCTTCTTTTTGTGACTGTGTATGTGTAAGCTTCTGTGTGAGATTTTGTCTGTATAGCTTTGCTTTCACCATTTGTCCTAGGGTTCTGTCCGTCCATTTATTTATTTATTGCTTAAAAAATGTTTTTTCTTAATAATTTTTATTTTAATAATTTTATTTTACCTTACTTTATTTTATTCTCTTTTATCCTCTTCTTTCTACTTTTTCTCCCTTTTATTCTGAGCCGTGTGGCTCTTGGTGCTGCAGCCAGGAGTCAGTGCTGTGCCTCTGAGGTGGGAGAGCCAACTTCAGGACACTGGTCCACAAGAGACCTCCCAGCTCCACGTAATATCAAACGGCGAAAATCTCCCAGAGATCTCCATCTCAACACCACACCCAGCTTCACTCAACGACCAGCAAGCTAAGTGCTGGACACCCTATGCCAAACAACTAGCAAGACAGGAACACAACCCCACCCATTAGCACAGAGGCTGCCTAAAATAATAAGGCCACAGACACCCCAAAACACACCACCAGACGTGGATCTGCGCATCAGAAAGACAAGATCCAGCCTCATCCACCAGAACACAGGCACTAGTCCCCTCCACCAGCAAGCCTACACAACCCACTGAACCAACCTTAGTCACTGGGGACAGACACCAAAAACAACAGAAACTACGAACCTGCAGCCTGCAAAAAGGAGACCACAAACACAGTAAGAGAAGCAAAATGAGAAGACAGAAAAACACAGAGAAGATGAAGGAGCAAGATAAAAACCCACCAGACCTAACAAATGAAGAGGAAATTGGCAGTCTACCTGAAAAAAGAATTCAGAATAATGACAGTAAAGATGATCCAAAACCTTGGACATAGAATATAGAAAATGCAAGAAACATTTAAAAGGAACTACAAGAACTAAAGAGGAAACAAGTAACGTTGAACAACACATTAAATGAAATTAAAAATACTCTAGAAGGGATTAATAGCAGAATAACTCAGGCAGAGGAACAGATAAGTGACCTGGAAGATAAAGTAGTGGAAATAACTACTGCAGAGCAGAATAAAGAAAAAAGAATGAAAATAACTGAGGACAGTCTCAGAGACCTCTAGGAAAACATTAAACGCACCAACATTTAAATTATAGGGGTTCCAGAAGAAGAAGAGAAAAAGAAAGGGACAGAGAAAATATTTGAAGAGATTATAATTGAAAACTTCCTTAATATGGGAAAGGAAATAGTTAACCAAGTCCAGGAAGCACAAAGAGTCCCATACAGGATAAATCCAAGGAGAACATGACAAGACACATATTAATCAAACTGTCAAAAATTAAATAAAAAGAAAACATATTACTAGCAGCAAGAGAAAAACAACAAATAACACACAAGGGAATCCCCATAAGGTTAACAGCTGATCTTTCAGCAGAAACTCTGCAAGCCAGAAGGGACAGGCAGGACATATTTAAAGTGATGAAGGAGAAAAACCTGCAACCAAGATTACTCTACCCAGCAAGGATCTGATTCAGATGTGATGAAGAAATTAAAACCTTTACAGAGAAGCAAAAGCTGAGAGAGTTCAACACCACCAAACCAGCTTTACAACAACTGCTAAAGGAACTTCTCTAGGCAAGAAACACAAGACAAGGAAATGACCTACAATAACGAATGCAAAACAATTAAGAAAATGGGAATAGGAACATACATATCCATAATTACCTTAAATTTAAATAGACTAAATGCTCCCACCAAAAGACACAGATTGGCTGAATGGATACAAAAACAAACAAACAAAAAACAATTTGGTGGTTCCTCAAATATTTAAACATCGAATTACCATATGATCAGTCAATTCCACTTCTGGGTATATACTCAAAAGAATTGAAAGCAGGGACTCAAACAGGTAGTTGTACATCAAGGTTCATAGCAACATTATTCACAGTAGCCAGAATGTGGAAACAACCCAAGTATCCATCAACAGACACGTGGATAAACAAAATGTAGTATATTCCTCAATAAAATATTATTCTGCCATAAAAAGAAATATGCTAAAAGAAACACACTAAAACATGGGTAAGCCTTGATAATATGCTAAGTGAAATTAGCCAGACACAGAAAGAAAATAGTGTATGACTTCACTTATATGAATTTACCTAGAATAGAAAGTAAGATAAAGGTTATCAGGGACTGGGAGAAGAGAAGAATGTGTTTTGTCTAATGGTTACAGAGTTTCTGTTAGGAATGACAAAAATATTTTGGAAATGGATAGTGGAGATAGCTGTACAACATTGTGAATTAACGTAATGCCACTGAATTGTACAATTAAAATTGTTAAAATGGTAAATTTTATGTTATTATGTCTTACCACAATAAAAAGTATTTTAAAATAGTATCTGTATAAATCTTCAGAGAGTATTGACTGTTTGATAAATGCAAAGTCTTTGGTGGATACTACAAAGGCAACTTTTGGAGTAGCTAGATTGGCAATTGCTATTTGTGGCTTTTGTCAAATTGTACAAATTACTGATTCCTAGAAGACTACTTGGAATACTAGAACCAGGTGAAAGTGAACTTGTACATATACCTAGCAAGAAACCCCTACCTAAAGCCTCTCCTAAACAAGGCACTCTGTTCTAAATGAGGTAGGAAAATTCTCAAAGGTGCCCGTCTCCCCACCCAAGGCAGAGAAGGAGCACAGGAAAAGAAGGTCAGACTGGGAGAGACCACAAGCAAAACTGAAGGAATACCAAGTTGTGATTGAAGCTTTGGGGGCAAGAGAATTCCAGCTGAGGAGTTGGGTTCAGCACTTTTGTGGTTTTCAGAGATTATTTCTAGCAATAGTTTCTTTTATTAAAGAAACCTCATGCACAACTCTAAAGTAAAGCACAGATAACTGAAGAGCTGCTCCCTAGGTGGGAGCCCTTGTCCACTCTCACTGTCTCGAAACCTTAGGCCTGGGAACATGGTTTGAGAAACAAGCTACTAATTAATGATTAGCATGAATTGCAATGCTTTCTATCTCTCTTACTGACTTCCCATTAAGTAAAATGTGGTTTGTCAGTACTAGGAACTTATTTAAGCAGTTTTAGAGTAATTAATGAAAGAAGATCATTTTGCATTCTTTTTTTTTAAAAGAGAACAGGAGTATTTATTTATTTACTTTTAAATTTATTTATTTATTTTGGGCTGTGTTGGGTCTTCGTTTCTGTGTGAGGGCTTTCTCTAGTTGTGGCAAGTGGGGACCACTCCTAACCGCGGTGCGCAGGCCTCTCACTATCGCGGTCTCTCTTGTTGCGGTGCATAGGCTCCAGATGCGCAGGCTCAGCAGTTGTGGCTCACGGGCCCAGGTGCTCCGCAGCATGTGGGATCTTCCCAGACCAGGGCCCGAACCCGTGTCCCCTGCATTAACAGGTGGACTCTCAACACTGCCCCACCAGAGAGGCCCTGCATTCTTATTATTTGTAGCTTTTGTTAGAAGTGTAAATAGTGATTTTTCAATAGACTCAGGGGATCTGGGGTACTTTTATAGACATCTCAAAGCTGCTACAGATGCTTCATCATTATCTCACATTTGGTGGGAAGCATCATGGGGTGAGTGTTGGGCTAGACTGGGAATCTGAAGACAGAGTCTGGTTCTGGCTACAGATTAACTAATCATGTACCTTGAGGAAGTTGCTGGACATCAATTTCTCCATCTCCAAATTAAAACTGTTGGATTAGATATCTCTAGCCCCTTCCAGCTGTGATGCTATGTGGTTGTATCTCTTATTTCTAATCCCACATAGGCCATATTACCAGGGGGATGTCAATGAACTCACCCCAGCCACTCTATGTGCCACAGATAAACCAATGATGATGAAATCTGGTAAGATCACAAGAAAGACCAACTGAATTATTAATCCAGGTGGTTAGAACTGATACAAAGAAACGTAGCTCTCAGCTAGATAGTATTCAGAATGGTTTGCCTAAAATTAGTAGCCACATTCATATTTGTAAGAGGAAAAAGAGCTCACAGTAAAAATGTGAGATTCACTGGTAGAGCTTATCAAGGAGAGGGGTGCCTCTATTATCCCAGAATGAGCTGTCAACATAAATTAATTTTCAATATACTGAGAAATTATGTCTTCAAGTGTCAAAATATTTTAAATTTTTAACTGTTTTCATGGATGATCTTTCTTCTTTAAATTTAATTTTTATTTTATATTGGAGTATAGTTGATTACAATGCTATGTTCAGGTGTATGGCAAAGTGATTCAGTTACACATATACATATATCTATTCTTTTTCAGGTTATTTTCCTATATAGGTTATTACAGAGTATTGAGTAGAGTTCCCTGTGCTATACAGTAGGTCCTTTTTGATTATCTATTTTAAATATAGTAGTATGCACATGTCAATCCCAAACTCCCAGTCTACCCCTCCACCCTTCCCCCCCCAGTATCCAGAAGTTCCTTCTCTATGTCTGTGAGTTTGTTTCTGTTTTGTAAATAAGTTCATTTGTATCATTTCTTTTTAGATTCCGCATATAAGTGATATCATATGATATTTATCTCTCTCTGTCTGACTTACTTCACTTAATATGATAATCTCTAGGTGCATCTATGTTGCTGCAAATAGCATTATTTTATTCTTATTTGTGGTTGGTAATATTCCATTGTATAAATGTACTATATCTTCTTTATCCATTCGTCTGTCAATGGACATTTAGGTTGCTTCCATGTCCTGCTATTGTAAATAGTGCTTCAATGAACATTGGGGTGCATGTATTTTTTCGAATTATGAGTTGGATGATCTTCTAAAAATAGTTAGACATTTCACTGCTTTCTTAAGCAAATTAGGTAAAACATAATTTATTGGTGGCTAAGGATTATCTTTAAAAAATTATATCCTCTGTTATAATACAGTGATGTCCATACTCACATTGAGGTGTGTAAGGAAGTTTTTCTCTTTGCTGAGTGGCCTAGATTGTTCTGCTTCATAAAATAGTCTCTCTCACAAACAAATAGAAAGATATTCTATGTTTTGGGGTCAGAAGAATTAATATTGTTAAAATATCCATACTGGGCTTCCCTGGTGGTGCAGTGGTTGAGAGTCCACCTGCCGATGAAGGGGACATGGGTTCATGCCCTGGTCCAGGAAGATCCCACATGCCATGGAGCAGCTGGGTCCGTGGGCCATGGTCACTGAGCCTGCACGTCCACAGCCTGTGCTCCACAACAGGAGAGGCCACAACAGTGAGAGGCCTGCGTACTGCCAAAAAAAAAAAAAAAATCCATACTACACATAGTCATTTATAGATTCAATTCAATCTCTGTCAAAATTTCAATGGTGTTTTTCACAGAATTATAAAAAACAATCCTAAACTTTGTATGTAACAACAGAAGACCCCAAATAGTCAAAGCAATCCTGAGGAAAAAGAACAAAGCCGGAGGCAATACAGGTCCTGATTTCAAACTATACTACAAAGCTATAGTAATTAAAACAGCATGGTACTGGCATAAAGATAGACATATAGACCAATTAAACAGAATAGAGAACCCATAAATAAGCCCCCACATATATGGTTAACTAATATTTGACAAGGATGTCAAGAACACTCAATGGGGACAGGACAATCCCTTCAACAAATGGTGCTGTAATAACTGGATAACCACATGCGGAAAAATGAAATTGGATCCCTGTCTTACACAACTTGTAAAAACTAACTCAAAGTGGATTAAAGACTAGAACATAGACCCAGCACCATAAAACACCTAGAAGAAAATATAGGGAAAAACCTTTTTGACATTAGACTGGGAAATAATTTTTTGGACATGACACCAAAATCACAAGCAATGAAAGCAAAATCCACAAGTTGGCCTACATCAAACTAAAAATTCTCTGTACAGCAAAGAAACAATGACAAAAATGAAAAGGAGACCTATGGAATAGGGAAAAATATTTGCAAACCATATATTGAATAATGGGTTAATATACAAGATATATAAAGAGTTCATATACCTCTATAACAAAAAAACCAAATAGTTCCATAAAAAATTGGGCAGAGAAACTAAGTAGACATTTTTCCAAAGAAGATATCCAAATGACCAACAGATACATGAAAAAATGTGCAACATCATTAGTCATCAAGGAAATGCAAATCAAAACTACAATGAGATATTATCTCACACCTGTTAGAATGACTGTCATCAAGAAAATAAGAGATAAAAAGTATTGGTGAGGATGTGGGGATAAGGGAACCCTGTAACTGTTGGTGGGAATGTAATTTGGTTCAACCACTATGGAAAACAACATGGAGGTTTCTCAAAAAATTAAAAATAGAACTGCCATATTATCCAGCAATACCACTTCTGGGTATATAGCCAAAGGAAATGAAAACAGAAGTTCAAAGAGATATCTGCACTCCTATGTTTATTGCAGCATTATTCATAATGCCAAGATATAGAAACAACCTAAGTAGTGTCCATCAACAGACAAACGGATAAGGAAGATATAGTATATACATATCATGTGATATTATTCAGCTGTGAGAAAGAAGGAAATCCTGCCATTTTCAATAACATGGATAGACCTTGAGAGAATTATGCTAAATGAGATAAGTCAGACAGAGTAAGGCAAATACTGTGTGATATCACTTATATGTGGAATCTTAAAAAGCTGAAATAGTAAAAACAGAGAGTAGAATAGTGGTTACCAGAAACCAGGGGAGGGTGATGGAAGAATTGGGTATATGTTATTTAAGTGTATAAACTGGGAATTGGCAGATAAATAAGCCATAGAGAGCTAATGTACAGCACAGTGATTATAGTCAACAATGCTGTATTTATAAACTTCAGAGTTGCTAAGAGACTAGATTTTAATTGTTCTCACCACAAAAAAGAAATGATAATTATGTAACTTGATAAAGTTGTTAACTCTATCTCTTGATAGTAGTGGTAGTAATCATAGTGAAATACATAAATGTATCAAATCAACATGATGTATACCTTAAACTTATACAATATTATGTGTCAATTATATTTCAATTTTTAAAAACCATAAAATAGTTGTCTCTGTCTCAAAAGTGTTTTTGGCTCTTACTTTGTTCTCATGCTGTCAGCTGTTGCCTGTGTCTGTTGACACACTTGCAACCAGCAGAGCTCTACATTTCTTTTTAGCTTTTAGCATCTTTTTTTTTTTTTTTTGGCAGCAAGGAGTGGTTGTAGTAGTACAGAATTTTCATATCTTTTCTTTTTATAAAAATACTTTCTGTTTCTCAATTGTGCTATGGATATATAAGATTGTTGGGAAGTTAATCTCTGGAGAAATAATATGTAACTAAGTGTCTTAGTCAGCTTGGACTACTGTAACAAAATTTTATAGACTGGGTGAATTAAACAACAGATGGTTATTTCTCATAGTTCTGGAAACTGGGAAGTCCAAGATCAAGGCACTGGCAGATTTGGTTCCTGGTGAGAACTCTCTTCCTGACTTGCAGATTTTTGTCTTCTCTCCATATCCTCACATGGAAGACAGAAAGAGAGCTCTGGTCTCTCCTCCTCTTCTTATAAGGATACTAATCCCATATCCCATCCCCATGACCTCATTGAAACCTGATTATCTCTCAAAGGCCCCACCTCCAAATACCATAAAACTGGGGGTTAGGGCTTCAACATATGAATTTTAACATATGAATATTCAGTCCATAACACTGATTCCATGTTCTTTCTATTTCTTTTTTATCCCAAGAAAAGTGATGAAAGTATCCTAGCTGTAAGGCATCAGTAGGATATATGATATTTTATATCCTGACTCGATATAAAAGGTGGGGGTAAACAACTTGAGGTATCTCTTTATTAGAGAAGCTAAGGAAAAACAATGTTTTAAGAGTGGAATGGTTTCTCTATTGGTTTCTGGTTCCTTGGAGTCTCTAGATATCTTTTTAAGGGCAATTTTCAATCATCAGCCATGGGGTGATTGGGGACAATGCTCCTTCTGATTTTTGTATGAATGATACAGTTATAAGAGAGAGAAGCTGACATTCAAACCCAGTGCTCTTTGACTCCTAAGTTTGAGGACTTTCTACATAAACACATGATCTCCACAGACAACATCCCCATCCTCTGTGAGTCATGGCTTGCTTCCTGGGTCCAGTTCTTGAGATGAGCTCCTAGACACACACACACACACACACACACACACACACACACACACACACACACTTTATGAGGTATGGCCAAGTCTCTTTTGCAGTAACTCTACAGTTAAGCATTGATATAGAGCAAAATCAGTTTGGGTAACCTACACTCAGGGATAAAAATGAGCAACTAAGCTTATAGTTTGGACCAAAAAGCAAAACAAACAACCCTGTTTCTATGGCTTACAATAATGAGCTTAAAAGCAAGAATTCCATCAACTAGTTGTTTTATATGACTATAATATATTTTTCCTCATTAAATTGTTTACACCAAAAGTTGGGTTAACAAAATCTTAACAAACTCAAGGCCAGTGAATTTTGAGAGACTTGCTTCCATATAATTTACTGTCAAATTAATTACTTTTAATGACTCTTTTCACATGTCTGTTTTCATAAAAAAATTCCTTCCTGTTTAACTACTTTGACCAAAATCTTTAGAATGAATATTACTGCCATCCCAGATTTTCTCTAGGGAAGAAGTATAATGGGGGTGAAACCCCCACATAAAACACAGGATGGAGAAATAAATAAAAGGAAATATACATAATTAAGTGTCATACAATAGCCTCTATTTCACTGGGTAAAATCACTCAGGTAATTTGTATATATGTTATCAGGGCTCTAAAAGATAATATTTTCTGTAACTCTGGGTCAAAACAGCCAGCACTGTTTGTTTACATGATTAGAACAACTCATACTTTATACCTTTGCTGATTACACAATGTTGTAAATATACCATGTTGATCAGAAACTTAAATACAGAACATTTCTTAGAAGAGGCAGCTCAAGACAGCTCTAGATCTATTGATGCCTTTGGAAACCCTAGGAAAAGTCAGACAAGAAATGATTGCTTTCTTCTAAAGTCACCAGCTTTTGACATTTTTCATAACTTAATTCAGATTTTCTCATCCAATCATACTCTCTTATGCACCTAACCAGTTTTTCTTTTTTTTCAGCTTGATACAATTGAACCAAGACCTTTGTCTAGAAGACTGGTACAGCTGAGTTTGAATAGCTGCTCCAATCTCTCACTAGTTGTGTGATTTTAGGAAGTTAAAAAAAATTTTTGATCCTCAGCTTCCTCATCTATATATAGGGGATAATAATAGTATATTCCTCATATTGTTTTTAGGATTAAGTGATATAATGATATAAGGTACTCAGAATAAAGCCTGGTACATGGTGGGGACACCATAAATATTAGCTATTACTATTTTCATTACTTACAAGTAGGAGTAATTTTTCCAATTAATCTATGGTGCTTATAAGTGCAATGTCAACTACTTTTTCAAATTAATTACAGAATTCTAATTCTAAGATTAATTACAGAATTCTAGAAGCTGAGATAAGTGTGATGAGCACTCATAAAGGGCACTTCTGTGTCCTGATTCATCGAATTTACATGTAGTTATTCCCAACGCCAGCTTCAGAAAATAATACACTAATTAAAGGACTGAAACAAGCTTGGTGTTCAAGAAAGTCCATTGAATTTGCTAGTTTCTTCAATATCACAGAAGTTGACTAAAATATAAAGTGGGAAACAGGACATTTTTGGTTTAAGGAGAGAAGGTTGTTGGGTATGAGTAGTTATTAATAATCTCTAAAATATGATATGATTAAAACCTATGGCTTGAGAAGCTCTAAGAGAGTAACAGAAGGGCTCTAATGGAATGTGACAATTTCCTACACTGTCTCTCTAGATTGCCTCGCTCGCAAGTCACTGTCACCTCTGTTGACCACTGTTCTCAATTCTGTGTGAGCCTCTTTTCCCACTGATATTAATTCTATCATCACACTTCCTCCTCAGGAGGGAATGTGATTATTTCTGTGCCCAGAAGAGTAGGTGGTCAATAAATGACATCAATAAGTTCTGAAAGTGGACAAACAAAAACCACTCCTTTTAGCCTCTAAAACCCACAGAAATATAAAAAGGTCTCTTTTTTAGAGGGTAAAAGGTTAAGTAATGTTGAAAAGAGTGGGTTAAGCTATATGGAGAAATACATATCCAAGATGTTCTAAGTACATTCAACTTAGTCTTATCCACAAACTAGCAAAACAGATGAAGATAGCTCTCTAGGACTGAATGACATCCAACCATGCAACTGAAAGTTCCATAGGACTCCCAAGAATGAAAATGAAAGATAATGGCCTATTGCTGGACCATGAGGTCAGAGAATTATAGGTGTGACTCTCACTTATAAGAAGGACTCCAATGTGAGCTAATTGGTGAATCTCCCCTCCACACTGGGCAAGCTGGGCAAAATTAGATGATTCAAAACTAAAATAAAAATAACCTATTTAACCATGGAAACATAGTTCCTGAATTCTTCAAGTGAACAGATAGATGAATAAATGAAATAAAATCCAGTGGATTTATTTTTATTTCTACTTGGGCTTTCCACCTAGAAACAGTGCAGGCAATTGTCACATTCCATTGGAGCTCTTCTGTTACCCTTTTAGAGTTCCTCAAGCCATAGATTTGGTATATTAGATTTTAGAGATTATTAGTAACTACCCATACGCACCACCCTTGCTTTCCTGAAACTGTTGTCTTTCACCATTAGGAAATAAAGAGTAAAAGTAGGCACATAACTAGATGAAGAAGAGTAGGATTGTTCAAGAATCCATACTAGGGCAGAGATTGTTAAATAGATTTATAAATGATGATGATGAAGATGTACAAATCTCTTCAGACAGTAGAGAGACACCCCAGAGGCGAGAGAGAGACTATAGAATAATCTTATGAGTCTGTGTCAGTGGGAAGATCCTTATGAGATGCTAGAATAATGAGTATGAGGGAAAAGTAATGAGTTTGGGAATAGCTAATCTAAAATACTCAAAATGAAAGACTCTCCCTTATCAGATTTTACTCAAGAAAAAGACTCAGAATCACTACAGATTGACACTAGAATATGGACCCAATATTCTGCATCAGTCAAAAAGCCCTAGAAAATGAAGAAAACCATTAAAAAGTACACTGGAAACAAAGCTTTGTCCTGGTATATCTGCACTTGAAAGGATTTATGTAGTTCCCGCTGCTTCAAAAAAACAAGTTTGCCATAACTTGAAAAGATCCAGAGAAGAAGAATCCAAAATAATTGGAGATACTGGAAGTAAAAAGGGCATCTTTTGTTCAAGGTTAGATTTAGACTTTCAGTCTATAAATGAAAAATCTAATTACTTAGAAATAATTAAATCTACATGATCATAAGTAATATGAATAGGTGAGCAGAGACTTGCTTACTCACTAACCTCAATGTCCTGGGCCAGGAAGATGGTAACTTTTGAAACACAAAAAATAAATTAATTAGTCCGAGGACATATAAATGCACTTCAAAAGCATTTGAATAAATTATGACTAATACAGTTATTAATGACTGAGATATATTAAGCTTCTAGAATTAAGATGACTTCAGAAGGGGTGATAGTAGTATTTTCTTGACATCTTTGTGAGCAAGAGAATTCATGTATGGATGGTCAAATGCTGCCAGAGAGCTCATGAGTTTAGAAAAGTTTGAAAACTATTAATGCAATAACAAAATTACCTGCAATTCATTCAGCATACCGCTTTTTATCCCTCTTCCTCTCTATTTCACATCCAAGTACAGTGAAGACAGACTTTCAGCAGTGAGTGCTCCCCTTTGATTGATGGCCAGAGATCAGGACTCTCCAGCAATTCTGATGAATATATGTAACTTCTTGGTTCATCTCTGTTGTTTCATCTTAAAATCTGGAAATGAGATGATGCAGATGAGCAGTGCTGCAGTTCCTTCTCATTTGCATTTTATTAGCTTTATGACAGTTTCCTTCTTGCATGATATTACCTAATTACATCCTTCAAAGAAGCACTAACATATTACTCTCCACTTTCAATTATTCACTCCAATGAAGGGAATCATGAAACACCCACTTTCTCCCAGAAAATCCACCCAGCAATTGGGTCACTGTGGGAGGGAGATGATGTGGAGGAGTGGGACCACAATCCCAATCAGAAAGTCTTAAAGAGAAGCCTGGTTTTGGCCCTATTTCCTTTCAAGCCAATTTTCTAACCACATAAGAACACAAGTCTCAGAACCATATAGGCCCAGATGGTATTACCCAACTTTATTGCTCGCGTGATTCACTGGATTTATTCTAAAAACTGGTTTTGAATAACTTTGAGATATTTCCAAAGACCAGCCATTTAAAAAGAATCATATTTTTCCAATATTTCAAAGAAAAGATTGCAGTCTGAAAATTTTTGAAAAGAGAAAATCCAGAGTGATTTTAAGTGCTGTTACAATTGGTGTGTAGTTTCCTAAAGGGTCTGCTACACCTTTTGCATACAGATAATCAGCTTTATGTAAAATTTTCTTTCTTTGACCCTTTTTTATCTTGATGTTATATCCCCTTTATTTCTTGGTACTCAACTCAGGTCCTCAGACCTCCCTTTTTTTCTACCTTATTCAGTTAGTATATCCTGGTTATTATAAGGAAGGATTTAAGGTTCAATTTTTAAAATCAGTTTTCTAATCCTTTTTCATTTTGTCTACCTATACTTCCTTTAATTATTACTCTGTTGGGGTAATGAGTTTATTATGTGTTGCACTAAGTCACAGAGGTTGAGTAGTAGAATAAAAAACGCTATAGAAGACATGGCTGTGTTACTTAATTGTTGTATGACCCTGTTCATTTAACTTTTCTAAACCCTAGTTTCCTTATTTGTAAACTGGAGTTAATGCTTAGTCTGTCTTCCTTACAGGATTTCTGTAAGCCATAAATGTTAAGTGAGACTATGTATACCTTATCTATGCCCTTCATTATTTGACAGCTTTTAGTCATGTCCCATTTCTTCCTTAGTCGTTCCAAACTTCTTAATTTGTCTATTCATCCCCCTGCCTATTTTTCTTTACTTTCACTTATTCCATTTTTTGATTATTGAGGGTCAGCACTCAGAACTTCAAACACTATTCCAGGGGCTACTGTCTCTGAGACTACTGTAGTATTTCATTTCTTGTTCCCTTTGTGTTGATGATCAATATTTTGTTTATTTCTTTTAAATATCAAAGCAGTACATGGAATGAGTCTTTAGAGAATAATCTCCAATTGCTTCTAGAAACTTTTCTTGTACTATACCAAATATTAATTACCCCTTCGTAAGAGTAATATTCTACTGAATCATCTACACACTGGCAAGAATATGTGAAATGTTTCTGGAGTCCATCTCAACACCGTGACTGATTCTAAGCTTCCTAATAGAGTTTCATACCATTCTTGTGCTTAGAGACCAAGTTGTGCACCATCTATTGTGCTGTAGAATAAATCTAAAGATGTTAAATTAGATCAGCTCAAGGGCAGGTCCTCAACAAATCCTCAATCAAAACTTCTCCACTCTGAGAATCATTCCTTTACTTATTCCTTGCCAATGTCAAAGTGACAATAGCTCCAAGGCAGTTCAATTTTAAATAATCTTTGACATTTAAACTTTTCAAAGGCATTTTTAGAACCAGAATAGTTTTCATTTTTCTAATTGTCAAGGATACACTGGATGATTAATAAATTTCTGTTAGCTGAATTATGGTTTTCTCTTATCTGTTTGCCTCATTCCTTACTTGGAAAATAATATATTAGTAAGACATGGTTTTGTTTTGCAGAAACCACATTGCTCTTGCCCCAATAGGCTACTTTTGTTAAAGTGTTAGACAACTGAGTACACTAACCATCTTGCTTTAGAATGGAAGGAAATATGGCAATTTGCAATACCTTGAGTTCCCATGGGGTTTTCATGAATGAAAATTATAGGTGCAATTCTCTAGACTCCTAACACACTAATACAACAAAGTACAAAAGTGGACTAGAGATTCCCTGATTTTCATTCTTAACATTCTATAAAACATCTAGGCTAGAAATTTGTTGCTAGTTTTTCTGCCAATTTCCCATAGAATACTTATTATAATTACTGATTGTTTTTTTGAACTCATAAGGTAACATCAGGCTCACCTGGATGAAATAAAGATCACAGGAAAAAGCTAAAGAGATCAAAGTTCCCAGGCAACACAAGTGTATCTTAACAGTGGCTTTCCATAGAGGAGCTTTAAACTTGGGTTTCTGACCCATCAGGAACATCTAGGCCTTTTGGGCCATTTGGTGAGGGAGGTATTTGGGGGACCTGGCACATTTCAAATCATACAATGTGGATAAGGACCTTCTCTGCTTCCTTGTTCAGCCAGTCCTGTGTGTTGTTTGTCTGGCCCAAGCTGTGGATCCAGTGCCTGGGCCCCACATTTACATGAAAGCTTGTGTTAGTCGGAGTAAATTACATACTTCCTCTAGTGGTTCTTCTATGTTAGGTCTTTCCCTGTCCATGGACGCCAAGGCATTCATGGCAAGATTTTTTTCCTAATTCATATGTTTTACCTTATGAATGATAAGCCACAACTGGCACAGAGCTCAGGTGTTTAGGATACTGGTTATTTTCTGGATGACCACTTATTGTCATTATCTCTACACCAGCATTTTTGAGATGACTTTAAAATACAAGGAAAGATCTTGATTTGCTTAATAGCTTTACTGATGTAAAACTGATATACAATAAACTGTGCACATTTAAAGTGTAAAATTTGATGAAGTTTGATACACATATAAACAAATGAAACCATCACTACACCAAGAGAATGAATATTTTCATCATGCCCAAAAGATTCCCTGTGCCTCTATCACTCCCCCAAATCCCTAGGCAATCACTGACCTGATTTTTAAAATTATGCTTTAGTTTTCATCTTTTTAAGAATTTTTAGAAATGTAATCATACAGTACTCTTTTTTTAAAAAAATCTGGCTTCTAACAATCAGTGTAATTATTTTGAGATTCATCCATGTTGTTGTATATATCAATAGTTTGTAATTTTTGTTCTTTTCTTTCTCTTTATTTTTTCTTTTCCATATTAATATTCTATTGTAGGGATATACCACAATTTATTTAACCATTTGCCTGTTGATAAACATTTAAGTTGTATTTAAGTTGTTTTCAGTTTGGGGCTTTTACAAATGAAGATGCTATAGATAATTCATGTACTAGTCTTTGAGGAGACATATACTTTTCTTTCGCTTGGGTAAATATCTACAAGTGGTTTACTGGGTATTATGGCAGATGTATGCTTAACTTTTTAAGAAGCTGCCAAACAGTTTTCTAAAGTGGCTGTTATTTTACATTCCTATTAGCAGCGTATGACAGTTCCATCCTTGCCAAAACTTGGCTTGCTCAGTCTTTTAAATTTTAGCCATTCTAGAGGAAGAGTATTAGTGTCTCATTTTGGTTTTAATTTGCATTTCCCTAATTACTAATGATGTTGAGTATATTTCATGTGCTTGTTTGCCATCATACATCCTCTTTGATGAAATGTCCAAATGTTTGCCCATTTTTGATTGGGTTGTTGTCTCATTGTTGAATTATAAAGGCTTTTGTATTCTAGATACAAGTCCTTTTTTGGATATACGTCTGCAAATATTTTCTCCCAGTCTGTGGCTTTGCTTTTCATTTCCTTTACAGTGTCTTTTTGAAAAGCAAAACTTTAAAAATTTTGATGAAGGCAAATATATGAATATTTTCTTTTATCGCTCATGTTTTTTATGTCATATCTATGAAATCTTTACCTAACCAATGTCATTAAGATTTCTCCTGTGCTTTCTTTAGAATTTTAATAATTTTCAATCTTATAATTAGAGCTATGACCCATTCATTACAAGATAATGTTTTACATAGTACACATAAATTGTTTCCACTATTTTAGGTTTTTTGAATTTCCATATATATTTTAGAATTGTCAGTCTTTTTCTGACCTTCTAATATTTTGACTGAGATTGTGTAGAATCTATAGAGCAATTTGTGGGGATAATTAATATCTAAACAATATTGAGTCATCCTATACATGAACAAGTCCTCAACTTTGTTCTTTTCAAAGTAGTTTTGGCTATTCTGAGTCTTCTGCATTTTCATATAACTTTTAGTATATGCTTGTAGTTTCTGCAAAAACCTGCTGGAATTGCATTAAGTCTATAGATCAATTTGGAAAGAAGAGCCATCTTAACAACAGTGAGCCTCACTGTGCAAGAATATTGAATGTTTCTCCATTTATTAAGATGTTGGAAAAAAACTTTCTGCAATGTTTGTAACTTTCAGTGTACAAGACTTGCACTTCTATTAAATTTATTCCTAAACATAGAAACAAATAGTTTGTGTTTTTCTAAGAACTGGGCTACTTCATCTGCCTAATTTGTTGGCATAACGTTTTTATAATATTCCCTTATCATGCTTTTGATTTAATTTGACATATATTTCTTTTCTAATATAGGCATTTAAAGCCATAAACTCTCCTCTAAGTATTGTTTTAGCTGCATCTCACAAATTTTGGTATGTTGCGTTTTCATACTTACTTAGTTTAAAATACTTTCTAATTTCTTTTGTAATTTCTTCTTTGATCCATGAATTATTTAGAAATGTGTTGCTTAATTTCCAAATATTAGTGGAAGATATCCAAATATTTTATTCTGTTGTTATTATTTTTAACATCTTTTTTAACATCTTTATTGGAGTATAATTGCTTTACAATGGTGTGTTAGTTTCTGCTTTATAACAAAGTGAATCAACTATACATATACATATATCCCCATATCTCCTCCCTCTTGTGTCTCCCTCCCACCCTCCCTAACCCGCCCCTCTAGGTGGTCACAAAGCACTGAGCTGATCTCCCTGTTCTATGTGGCTGCTTCCCACTAGCTATCTATTTTACATTTGGTAGTGTATATATTTCCATGCCACTCTCTCACTTCGTCCCAGCTTACCCTTCTGCCTCCCCGTGTCCTCAAGTCCATTCTCTATGTCTGCGTCTTTATTCCTGTCCTGCCCCTAGGTTCTTCAGAACCATTTTTTTTTTTAGATTCCATATATATGTGTTATTATGCTGTATTTGTTTTTCTCTTTCTGAGTTACTTCTCTGTATGACAGACTCTAGGTCTATCCACCTCACTGCAAATAATTCAATTTCATTTCTTTTTATAGCTGAGTAATATTCCATTGTATATATTCCATTGTATATACATCTTCTTTATCCATTCATCTGTCAATGGACACTTAGGTTGCTTCCATGTCCTGGTTATTGTAAATAGAGCTGCAGTGAACATTGTGCTACATGACTCTTCTTGAATTATGGTTCTCTCAGGGTGTATGCCCAGTAGTGGGATTGCTGGGTCGTATGATAGTTCTACTTTTAGTTTTTAAAGGAACTTCCATACTGTTCTCCATAGTGGCTGTATCAATTTACATTCCCACCAACAGTGCAAGAGGGTTCCCCTTTCTCCACACACTCTCCAGCATTTATTGTTTCTAGATATTTGATGATGGCTATTCTGACTGGTGTGAGATGATACCTCATTATAGTTTTGATTTGCATTTCTCTAATGATTCGTGATGTTGAGCATTCTTTCATGTGTTTGTTGGCAATCTGTATATCTCCTTTGGAGAAATGTCTATTTAGGTCTTCTGCCCATTTTTGGATTGGGTGTTTTGTTTTTTTAATATTGAGCTGCATGGGGGTTGTGTTCCTGTCTTGCAAGTTGTTTTTCATGGGACATCCAGTGTTCGAGCTTGCTGGCCATTGGGTGGAGCTGAGTCTTAGTGTTGAGACAGAGATCTCTGGGAGAGCTCTCACTGACTGATATCACATGGGGCCAGGAGGTCTCTGTTGGTCCAGTATCCTGGACTCAGCTCTCCCACCTCAAGAGGCTCAGGCCCGCCACCTGGCTGGAGCACCAAGACCCTGCCAGCTACACGGCTCAGAAGAAAAGGAAGAAAATAAAGGAAGAAAAAAAAATTTTTTAATTAAAAATAATTTTAAATTTAGAAAAATTAAAAAATTAAATCAAAAATTAATCAAATAAATATTAAATTTTTTAATAATTAAAAATTAAAAAGAATGGGAGCAACCAAACCAATAAAGAAATCCCCCAGTGATAACAAGCACTAAAAACTAAAATAAGATAAAAATAAAAATCAGTTGCAGACCGCAAACCCCAAGTCTACTGTTGCCCCCAAAGGCCACCACCTCAATTTTGGGAACATTCATTGTCTATTCAGGTATTCCACAGATGCAGGGTTCATCAAGTTCATTGTGGGGATTTAATCTGTAGCTCCTGAGGCTGCAAAGGGAAATTTCCCTTTCTCTTCTTTATTTGCACAGCTCCTGGGGTTCAGCTTTGATTTTGGCCCCACCTCTGTGTGTAGATCACCTTCAGGTGTCTGTTCCCCACGCAGACAGGAGGGAGTTAAAGCAGAGGCTGATTAGGGCTCTCTTGCTCTCTCAGGCTGGGAAGAGGAAGAGTTTTGGTAGTCATAATTGGAATGCGGGGTGAGCCTGTGGAGGCAGGGGCCAGAGTGATGTTGCAACAGCCTGAGGCACACCGTGAGTTCTCCTGGGGAAGTTGTCCTGGATGTCAGGACCCTGGCAGTGGCGTGCTGCACAGACTCCTTTGGGGGGTTGTGGATAGTGATCTGTGCTTGCACACAGGATTCTTGGTGGTAACGGTAGCAGCGTTAATGTTTCATGTCCGTCTCTGGGGTTTGAGCTGTTAGCCGCAGCTCATACCCGTCTCTGGAGCTCGCTTAGGCAGTGCTCTGCCTTCTGTGGGCACACGGGAAAGGAATCCCCTCTCCTTGTGCACCCCAATACAATGGTCTCTTGCTTCTTCGGCAGGTCCAGACTTTTTCCCTGACTCCCTCCTGGCTAGTTGTGGTGCACTAGCCCCCTTCAGGCTGTCTTCCTGCATCCAACCCCAGTCTTCTCCCTGGGGTGTGACCTCTGAAGCCCAAGCCTCAGCTCCCAGCCTCCACATGTCCCAGTAGGTGAGCAGACAAGCGTCTCAGGCCAGTGAGTGCTGGTTGGCACGGATCCTCTGTGCGTGAATCTCTCTGCTTTGCCTTCTGCAGTCCTGTTGCTGCGCTCTCCTCCATGGCTGCAAAGCTTTCCCCCCTGCCTACACCCCATCTCTGCCAGTGGAGGGGCTTCCTAGTGTATGGAAACTTTTCCTCCTTCACAGCTCCCTCCCAGAGGTGCAGGTCCCATCCCTATTCTTTTGTCTTTGTTTTTTCTTTTGCCCTACCCAGGTACGTGGGGATTTTCTTTCCTTTTGGAAAGTCTGAGGTCTTCTACCAGCATTCAGTAGGTGTTTTGTAGTTGTTCCACATGTAGGTGTATTTCTGATGTATTTGTGGGGAGGAAGGTGATCTCTACGTCTTACTCCTCCACCATCTTGAAGGTCCCCCTGATTCTGTCAGTTTTTGTTTCATATATTTTTGGGCTCTGTTGTTAAGTACATATATATATACAAACATATATATGTTTACGTATTTATAATTATTATAGTTTCCCTCTGAATTGAAATTTTTTTCATATAAAATGTCCTTCTTTGTCTCCAGTAAGCTTTTTTGTCTTAAATAAGCTTGTTTTTGGTCTTAAAGTCTGTTTTTCTTGATTATAGTCACTTCAGTTCTTTTAGTTACTGTTTGCATGGTGTTTTAGTTAGTGATTGGACATATTTTTCCATTCTTTTACTTTAATCTATTTGTGTTTTTGAACCTAAATTGTGTCTCCTGTAGAAAACACACTTTATATATAATTGGGTATATAAAATTGGATCCTGTTTTTAATCCAATCTGACAACTCCTGTCTTATATTTGGAGTGTTTAATCCACTTACATTTAATGCACTAATTGAAATGGTAGGATTTACATCTGCCATTGTGCAATTTGTTATATGCATTTGTTGTTCTTTAATTACTGCCACCTTTTGTGTTGAGTTGATATTATCAAGTGTATTATTTAAATTCTTTTATTTTTCTTTCATTTTGTTTTGGTAATTTGCTTTTCTAAAACTTAGACTTTACTTTTGGAGACATTTTAGTTTTACAGCAAAACTGAGTGGAAGGTACAGACAATTCCATATACCTGGCCTCCTCACTATATATTTTCAAGTTATTTCCTCAGTGTTTACTATGAGGATTGCAATATGCATCTTAATTTAAATCAAACTAGCTCAGATTAATACTAACTTAATTCCAGTAGTATATAGTAACTGTGCTCCAAACTCTCTTACTTTCCATTGTAAGCCCATTAGTGCAGATTTGTAATTACTATTTTACACAAAAGTCTTTTAAATCAGTTGAGAAGAAAAAAATTTTTTAATATTTTTATAATATCTTTTGTATTTACTTATTAATTATCTTTACTGATGCTCTTTATTTCTTTATGTGGATTTGAATTACTCTCTAGTGTCCTTTCTTTTAAGCCTGAAGAACTCCCTTTAGTACATCTTGTAGGATAGGACTTCTTGTGATTAATTATCTCCACTTTGTTTATCTGGAGATATCTTAATTTCTTCTTCATTAAAAATTTTTAAACTTATTTGAAATAATTACATATTTTAAAAAGTCATAATGATAGTACAGAGAGGTTCTATGTATGCTTCAACAAGTTTCCCTAATTGGTTACTCTTACATAATTATAGTACAATATCAAAATCAGGAAACTGACATTATACATTATAATGTGTGTGTAGAGTTCTGTGTTATCACATGTGATTTGTGTAACTATCACTACAGTTAAGATACAGAACTATTCCATCACCACAAATACCTCCCTCATGCTACTCTTTAATAGACCTGCTCTTCTTCCCAAACATTCCTAACTCCTGGCCACCACTAATCTGTTCTCCATCTCTATAATTTTGTCCTTCTGAGAATGTTATATAAATGTCCTTCTGAGAATGTTACATAAACCTTTTGAGATTGGGCTTTTTGACTCAGAATAGTACCATTAAGATCAATCCAAGTTGCTATACATATCAATAATTCATTTCTTTTGTTGCTGAGAAGTATTCTATGGTATGTATATACCACAGCTTGTTTAACCACTCATCAATTACAGTACATTTTAGTTGTTCCCAGTTTTTGGCTACTACAAATAAAACTGGCTTGAATAATCATATACAGTCTTTAATGTGGATATTAGTATTCATTTCCCTGGGCTAAATGCCCCAGGAGAGCAATTTCTGGCTTGTATAGTAAATGCATGTTTAGTTTTTAAAGAAACTTTTAAACTACTTTCCAGAGTGGTTGTGTCATTTTATATTTCTACCAGCAATGTGAGAGAGATCTATTTTCTCCACATTCTTGCTAGTCTTTGGTACTATCACTATTTTTTATGTGAGCTATTCTAACAGGTATGCTGTGATATCTCATCATGGTCTTTATTTGTTCTTCCCTAGTAGCTGGTGATATTGAACATGATCTCTATCTGTATAACCTCTTTTGTGAAATGTCTCTTCATGTATTTTGCCATTTTCTAATTAGAATTTTTTTTTTTACTGTTAAGTTCGAGGCTCTTAAAAATATATTCTGGGTTTCCCTGGTGGTGCAGTGGTTAAGAATCTGCCTGACAATGCCAGGGACAAGGGTTCGATCCCTGGTCTGGGAGGATCCCACATGTCATGGAGCAACTAAGCCCATGTGCCACAACCACTGAACCTGTGCTCTAGAGCCTGTGCACCACAACTACTGAGCCTGCATGCCGCAACTACTGAAGCCCAAGCCTAAAGCCTGCGCTCCACCACAAGAGAAACCACTGCAGTGAGAAGCCCGCTCACCTCAACTAGAGAAAGCCCATGTGCAACAACAAAGACCCAATGCAGCCAAAAATAAATAAATTTATTTTTAAAATCTCTATTAAAAAATATATATGTATATATATATATATATACACACACACACATATATATATAAAAATTCTGAGTCCTTTATCAGATATCTTGTTTGGACATGTTTTCTCCAAATCCATAACTTGTATTTTCACCTTTAATCTTTCTCAAAGTTTTTAGTTCTGATGGGAAATTAATCATTTTTTTCCTTTTATGGATCAGACTTTTGATATCATGTCTGAAGGATCTTCACTAATCATAGGTCCCAAAGATTTTTCTCTTATTTTTAATCTAAAACTTCAGTTTGGTGGTTTAAATTTAAATGTATCATCCATTTTGAGTTAATTTTTATATAAGGTGTGATTTAGGCTGAGGTTCAGTTTAGAGTTTGTTTTTTGCTGTTTGCCTGTGGATATCTAATTGCTCCAACACAATTAAAATTTTTTTTAATTTTATATTGGAGTATAGTTGATTAACAAAGTTGTGTTCATTTCAGGTATGCAGCAAAGTGATTCAATTATACACATACCTGTATATATTCTTTTTCAATTTCTTTTCCCATTTAGGTTATTATAGAATATTGAGCCAAGTTCCCTGTGCTATATAGTAGGTCCTTGTTGATTATCTATTTAAAATATAGTGGCGTGTACATGTCAATCCCAAGCTCCCAATCTATCCCTCCCCCCACCCTTACCCCTGATAACAATAAGTTGCTTCTCTAAGTCTGTGAGTCTGTTTGTTTTGTAAATAAGTTCATTTGTATCATTTCTTTTTAGATTCCACATATAAGTGATATCATCTGATATTTCTCTCTCTCTGTCTGATTTACTTCACTCAGTATGACAATCTCTAGGTCCATCCATGTTGCCACAAATGACATTATTTCATTCTTTTTAATGGCTGAGCAATATTCCATTGTATATATGTACCACATCTTCTTTATCCATATCTCTGTCAATGGACATTTAGGTTGCTTCCCTGTCTTGGCTATTGTAAACAGTGCTGCAATGAACATTGGTGTGCATTTATCCTTCTGGACCATGGTTTTCTCCAGATATATGCACAGGAGTGGGATTGCTGGGTCATATGGTAGCCCCATTTTTAGTTTTTAAAAGAACCTCCATACTGTTCTCCATAGTGGCAGTACCAATTTACCTCCCCACTGACAGTGTAGGAGGGTTCCCTTCTCTCCACACCCTCACCAGCATTTATTATTTGTGGATTTTTTGATGATAGCCATTTTGGATGGTGTGAGGTGATATCTCATTGTAGTTTTGATTTGCATTTCTCTAATAATTAGTGATGTTGAACAACTTTTCATGTGTCTCTTGGCCAGCTCTATGTCTTCTTTGGAGAAATGTCTATTTAGGTCTTCTGCTCATTTTTTGATTGGGTTGTTTGTTTTGATTATATTAAGCCACATGAGCTGTTTGTAAATTTTGGAGACTAATCCCTTGTCGGTTGCATCATTGGCAAATATTTTCTCCCATTCTGTGGGTTGTCTTTTTATTTTGTTTATGGTTTCCTTTGCTGTGCAAAAGCTTTTGAGTTTAATTAGGTCCCATTTGTTTATTTCTGCTTTTTATTTCCATTACTCTAGGGATGGTTTGAGAAAGATATTGCTGCAATTTATGTCAAAGAGTGTTCTGCCTATGTTTTCCTCTAACAGTTTTATACTGTCTGGTCTTACATTTAGGTCTTTAATCCATTTTGAGTTTAATTTTTGTGTATGGTGTTAAAGAATGCTCTAATTTCATTTTTTTACTAGTAAATAGCTGTCCACTTTTCCCAGCACCATTTGTTGAAGAGACTGTCTTTCCTCCATTGTATAGTCTTGCCTCCTTTGTCATACATTAATTGACCATAGGTGTGTGGGTTTATTTCTGGGCTTTCTATCCTGTTCCATTGATTTATATTTCTGTTTTTGTGCCAGTACCATACTGTTTTGATGACTGTAATTTTGTAGTATAGCATGAAGTCAGGGAGCCTGATTCCTCCAGCTTCATTTTTCTTTCTCAAGATTGATTTGGCTATTTGGAGTCTTTTGCATCTCCATACAAATTTTAAGATTTTTTGTTCTAGTTCTGTGAAAAATACCATTAGTAGTTTGATAGGAATTGCACTGAATCTGTAGATTCCTTTGGGTAGTAGAGTCATTTTCACAATATTGATTCTTCGAATCCAAGAACATGATATATCTCTCCATCTGTTTGTGTCATCTTCGATTTCTTTCATCAGCATCTTACAGTTTTTGGAGTACAGCTCTTTTGCCTCCTTCAGTAGGTTTGTTCGTAGGTAATTTATTCTTTTTGATGTGATGGTAAATGGGATTGTTTCCTTAATTTCTCTTTCTGATCTTTCCTTGTTAGTGTATAGAAATGCAACAGATTTCTGTGTATTAATTTTGTAGCTGCAACTTAACTGAATTCATTGATGAGCTCTAGTAGTTTTCTAGTAGCATCTTTAGGATTTTCTATGTCTAGTATTATGTCATCTGCAAACAGTGACAGATTTACTTCTTTACCAATTTGGATTCCTTTCATTTCTTTTTCTTCTCTGATTGCCGTGGCTAGGACTTCCAAAACTATGTTGGGTAAAAGTGGTGAGAGTGGACATCCTTGTCTTGTTCCTGTTCTTAGAGGAAAAGCTTTCAGCTTTTCATCATAGAGTATGATGTTAGCTGTAGGTTTGTCATACATGGCCTTTATAATGTTGAGGTATGTTATCTCTATGCCAAATTTATGGAGAGTTTTTTTCATAAATGGGTGTTGAATTTTGTTAAAACCTTTTCTGCATCTATTGAGATGATCATATTGTTTTATTCTTCGATTTGTTAATGTAGTGTATCACACTGATTGATTTGTGAATATTGAAAAATCCTTGCATCCCTGGGATAAATCCCACTTGATCATGGTGTATGATCCTTTTAATATATTGTTGGATTTGGTTTGCTAGTATTTTTTTTTTTGAGGGTTTTTGCATCTATGTTCATCAGGGATATTGGCCTGTAATTTTCTTTTTTTGTGGCATCTTTGTCTGGTTTTACTATCAGGGTGATGGTGGCCTCATAGAATGAGTTTGGGACTATTCTATCCTCTGCAGTTTTTTGGAATAGTTTCAGAGGGATAGGTGTTAACTCTTCTCTAAGTGCTTAAGAGAATTCGCCTGTGAAGCCATCTTGTCCCAGACATTTGTTTGTTGGGAGTTCTTTAAACTTTAGTACTTGTGATTTGTCTGTTCATATTTTCTATTTCTTCCTGGTTCAGTCTTGGGAGATTGTACCTTTCTAAGAATTTGTCCATTTCTACCAGGTTGTCCGTATTATTGGCATATCATTGCTTGTAGTAGTCTCTTATGATCCTTTGCATTTCTGTGGCGTCTGTTATACTTTTTCATTTCTAATTTTATTGATTTGAGCCCTCTCCCTTTTTTTCTTGATGAGTTTGTCTAAAGGTTTAGCAATTTTCTTTATCTTTTCAAAGGACCACCTTTTAGTTTCATTGATCTGTTCTATTGTTATCTTCATCTCTATTTCATTTATTTCTGCTCTTATTTTTATGATTTCTTTCCTTCTACTAACTTTGGGTTTCCTTTGTCCTTCTTTCTCTAGTTGCTTTAGGTGTAAGGTTGGGCTGTTTATTTGTGATTTTTCTTGTTCCTGAGGTAAGATTATATTGCTATAAACTTACAACTGCTTTTGCTGTGTCCCATAGGTTTTGGATCATCATGCTTTCATTTTCATTTGCCTCTAGGTATTTTTTAAATTCCCTCTTCAATTTCTTCAGTGATCCATTTGTTGTTTAGTAGCATATTGTTTAGCCTCCACTTTTTTTTCTTGTAGTTTATTTATAATTTCATAGCATTGTGGTCAGAAAAGATGCTTGATATGATTTCAATTTTCTTAAATTTACCAAGGCTTGCTTTCTGGCCCAGCATGTGATCAATCCTGGAGACTGCTCCATGTGCACTTGAGAAGAACGTGTATTCTGCTGCTTTTGGATGGAATGCTTTATCAATATCAATCAAGACCATCTGGTTGAGAATGGAGTCCGCGTTTCCACAGAGCTGGAACTCCCGGCTCGGGGTCTCTTCCCTCCGCCATCACGGAACTGCCCCGGAGCCCGAGGCAAGGGAGGCCTCACTGAGGCTGCCGGCTCTGGAGGGGCCGTGGCAGCCAAAGCTGCGACAGTCGTGGGGACGGCGGGCTGGTTCTTTCAACAAGTAACTTAAAGACAAAATGGAAAAACAAGGAGGTTTGCGCCTGAGATCATGTTGATGTGAAACCAGGGATGGCCATCTTGTGCCAGGTGTACCGAAGTCGAGCTTCCTGTTAAAAGAGCAGCCCTGGAGAGAGGGGGAAGATGGCGGAAGAGTAAGATGCGGAGATCACCTTCCCCCCCAACAGATACAACAGAAATACATCTACACGTGGAACAACTCCTACAGAACACCCACTGAATGCTGGCAGAAGACCTCAGACCTCCCAAAAGGCAAGAAACTCCCCACGTACCTGCGTAGGGCAAAAGAAAAAAGAATAAACAAAGACAAAAAGAATAGGGACGGGACCTGCACCAGTGGGAGGGAGCTGTGAAGGAGGAAAGGTTTCTACACACTAGGAAGCCCCTTCACGCACGGAGACTGCAGGTGGCGGAGGGGGAAACGTTCGGAGCCGCGGCAGAGAACACAGCAACAGGGGTGTGGAGGGCAAAGCAGAGAGATTCCCGCACAGAGGATCGGTGCCGACCAGCACTCACCAGCCCAAGAGGCTTGTCTGCTCACCCACTGGGGCGGGCGGGGGCTGGGGGCTGAGGCGCGGGCCTTGGTCGGAGCGCAGGGAGAGGACTGGGGTTGGCGGTGTGAACACAGCCTGCAGGGGGTTAGTGCACCACGGCTAGCCGGGAGGGTGTCCGGGGAAAAGTCTGGACCTGCCGGAAAGGCAAGAGACTTTTTCTTCTCTCTTTGTTTCCTGGTGCGCGAGGAGAGGGGATTAAGAGCGCTGCTTAAAGGAGCTCCAGAGACGGGCACGAGACACGGCTAAAAGCGCGGACCAAAGAGATGGGCATGAGACACTAAGGCTGCTGCTGCTGCTGCCACCAAGAAGCCTGTGTGCGAGCACAGGTCACTCTCCACACCTCCCCTCCCGGGAGTCTTTGCAGCCCGCCACTGCCAGCGTCCCGGGATCCAGGAATAACTTCACGGAGAGAACGCACGGCGCACCTCAGGCTGGTGAAACGTCACACTGGCCTCTGCCACTGCAGGCTTGCCACGCACTCCATGCCCTTCCCTCCCCACGGCCTGAGTGAGCCAGAGCCCCCAAATCAGCAGCTCCTTTAACCCCGTCCTGTCAGAGTGAAGAACAGACGCCCTTGGGCGTCCTACACGCAGAGGCGGGGCAAAATCCATAGCTGAGCCTCAGGAGCTGTGCGAACAAAGAAGAGAAAGTGAAATTTCTCTCAGCAGCCTCAGGAGCAGCGGAATAAATCTCCACAATCAACTTGATGTACCCTGCATTGGTGGAATACCTGAATAGACAACGAATCATCCTGAATTGAGGAGGTGGACTTTGAGAGCGAGATTTATGATTTTTTCCCCTTTTCCTCTTTTTGTGAGTGTGTATGTGTATGCTTCTGTGTGAGATTTTGTCTGCATAACTTTGCTTTCACCATTTGTCCTAGGGTTCTGTCTGTCCCTTTTTGGTTTTTTTACTTTTTAAAAAAATTTTCTCTTAATAATTATATTTTATTTTAATAACTTAATCTCACTTTATGTTATCCTCTTTCTGTCTTTCTACATTTTCTCCCATTCATTCTGAGCCATGGGGATGAAAGGCTCTTGCTGCTGCAGCCAGAAGTCAATGCTGTGCCTCTGAGGTGGGAGAGCCAACTTCAGGACACTGGTCCACAAGAGACCTCCCAGCTCAACGTAATATCAAAGGATGAAAATCTCCCCAAGATCTCCATCTCAACACCACACCCAGCTTCACACAATGACCAGCAAACTACAGTGCTGGACACCCTATGCCAAACAACTAGCAAGACAGGAACACAACCCCACCCATTAGCACAGAGGCTGCCTAAAATCATAATAAGGCCACAGACACCCCAAAACACACCACCAGACGTGGACCTGCCCACCAGAAAGACAAGATCCAGCCTCATCCACCAGAACACAGGCACTAGTCCCCTCCACCAAGAAGCCTACACAACCCACTGAACCAACCTTAGCCACTAGGGACAGACACCAAAAACAACAGAAACTACGAACCTGCAGCCTGCAAAAAGGAGACCACAAACACAGTAAGAGAAGCAAAATGAGAAGACAGAAAAACACAGAGAAGATGAAGGAGCAAGATAAGAACCCACCAGACCTAACAAATGAAGAGGAAATAGGTAGTCTACCTGAAAAAAGAATTCAGAATAATGATAGTAAAGATGATCCAAAATCTTGGGCATAGGATAGAGAAAATGCAAGAAACATTTAACAAGGACCTAGAAGAGCTAAAGAGGAAACAACCAACGATGAACCACACAATAAATGAAATTAAAAATACTCTAAAAGGGATCAATAGCAGAATAACTGAGGCAGAAGAACGGATAAGTGACCTGGAAGATAAAATAGTGGAAATAACTACTGCAGAGCAGAATAAAGAAAAAAGAATGAAAAGAACTGAGGACAGTCTCAGAGACCTCTGGGACAGCATTAAATGCACCAACATTCGAATTATAGGGCTCCGAGAAGAAGAAGAGAAAAAGAAAGGGACTGAGAAAGTATTTGAAGAGATTATAGTTGAAAACTTCCCCAATATGGGAAAGGAAATAGTTAACCAAGTCCAGGAAGCACAGAGAGTCCCATACAGGATAAGTCCAAGGAGAAACATGCCAAGACACATATTAATCAAACTGCCAAATAAATAAATACAAAGAAAACATATTAAAAGCAGCAAAGGA
>NW_020175191.1:8522088-8559152 GCF_003031525.2 Neophocaena asiaeorientalis asiaeorientalis
ACAGCAATCAGAGAAGAAAAGGAAATAAAAGGAATCCAAATTGGAAAAGAAGAAGTAAAGCTGTCACTGTTTGCAGATAACATGACACTACACATAGAGAATCCTAAAGATGCTACCAGAAAACTACTAGAGCTAATCAATGAATTTGGTAAAATAGCAGGATACAAAATTAATGTACAGAAATCTCTGGCATTCCTATACACTAATGATGATAAATCTGAAAGTGAAATTAAGAAAACACACTCCTATACCATTGCAACAAAAATAATATATCTATGAATAAACATACCTAAGGAGACAAAAGACCTGTATACAGAAAATTATAAGACACTGATGAAAGAAATTAAAGATGATACAAATAGATGGAGAGAGATACCATGTTCTTGGATTGGAAGAATCAACATTGTGAAAATGACTCTACTACCCAAAGCAATCTACATATTCAGAGCAACCCCTATAAAACTACCACTGCCATTTTTCACAGAACTAGAACAAAAAATTTAACAATTTGTATGGAACCACAAATGACACCAAATAACCAAAGCAATCTTGTGAACGAAAAACGGAGCTGGAGAAATCAATTAGAAAAATGAAAATCAAACCTACAGTGAGATATCATCTCACACCAATCAGAATGGCCATCATCAAAAAATCTAGAAACAATAAATGCTGGAGAGGGTGTGGAGAAAAGGGAACACTCTTGCGCTACTGGTGGGAATGTGAATTGGTACAGCCACTGTGGAGAACAGTATGGAGGTTCCTTAAAAAACTACAAATAGAACTACCATATGACCCAGCAATCCCACTACTGGGCATATACCCTGAGAAAACCAGAATTCAAAAGGAGTCATGTACCAAAATGTTCATTGCAGCTCTATTTACAATAGCCAGGAGATGGAAGCAACCTAAGTGTCCAACATTGGATGAATGGGTAAAGAATATGTGGCGTATATATACAATGGAATATTACTCAGCCATAAAAAGAAATGAAATTGAGTTATTTGTAGTGAGGTGGATGGACCTAGAGTCTGTCATACAGAGTGAAGTAAGTCAGAAAGGGGAAGGCAGATACCGTATGCTAACACATATATATGGAATCTAAGGGAAAAAAATGTCATGAAGAACCTAGGGGTAAGATGGGAATAAAGATTCAGACCTACTAGAGAATGGAATTGAGGATATGGGGAGGGGGAAGGGTAAGCTGTGACAAAGTGAGAGAGTGGCATGGACATATATACACTACCAAACATAAAATAGATAGCTAGTGGGAAGCAGCCTCATAGCACAGGGAGATCAGCTCGGTGATTTTTGACCACCTAGAGGGGTGGGATCAGGAGGGTGGGAGGGAGGGAGATGCAAGAGCGAAGAGTTATGGGAACATATGTATATGTATAACTGATTGACTTTGTTATAAAGCAGAAACTAACACACCATTGTAAAGCAATTATACTCCAATAAAGATTTTAAAAACTTTCCTTAATTAAAAAAAAAAAGGTACCTGCACCCCTATGTTCACAGCAGCACTATTCAAAATAGCCAAGACATGAAAACAACCTAAATTTCCATCAACAGATGAATGAATAAAGCAGATGTGGTACATATATACAATGGAATACTACTCAGCCATAAAAAAGAATGAAATAATGCCATTTGCAGCAACGTGGATGAATCTAGAGATTATTATACTAAGTGAAGTATGTCAGAAAGACAAAGAAGGGATACCATATGATATCACTTATATGTAGAACCTAAAATATGACACAAATGGACTTATCTATGAAACAAACAGATTCACAGAACAGACTTGTGGTTGCCTAGGGGAATGGAGGGAGGGGAGGGATGGATTGGAAGTCTGGGATTAGCAGATGCAAATTATATATAAAATGGATAAACAACAAGGTCTTACTGTATAGCAGAGGGAACCATATTCAATATCCTGTGATTAACCATAATGGAAAAGAATATGAAAAAGAATGTTCATGTATGTATAACTGAACCACTTTGCTGTACAGAAAAAATTAACACATCACTGTAAATCAACTATACTTCAATAAAATAAATTTAAAAAACATATCATCTCCTCACAGTTACCAAATTTTTGTGATAAGAGCGCCTGAAATCTACTCTCTTAGCATACTTCCAGTATTCATTACAGTATTATTATCTATAATCATGATGAAGTACATTAGATCTCCAAACTTATTCATCCAAACTATATAACTACAACTTTGCACTCTTTGCCAAACATCTCCCTGTTTTCCACACCACACTTTCCCCAGCTCCTGGTAACCATCATTCTACTCTCTGCATCTATGAGCTTAACTTTTTTAGATTCCTCATATATGTGAGATCATGCAGTATTTGTCTTTCTGTGCCTGGCTTATTCATAGCATAATGTCCCCCAGGTTCATCTATGTTGTCACAATTTTCTTCCTTTTTTAAGGCTGACTATATCCATTGTACATATATATCAAATTTTCTTTATCTATTCATCTGCTCATGAACACATATTTGGCTATTGTGAATGTTTCAATGAACATGGGATATCTCTTCTTGACTCTTTTCATTTCCTTCATTTTCATTTCCTTCATTTCCTTGGGATATAAACCCAGCAGTGGGATTGCTGGGTTTTATAGTAGTTCTATTTTTAATTTTTTGAGGAACCTCCATACCTTTTTCCATGATGGCTATATCAATTTACGTTTCTACCAACAGTGCACAAGTGTTCCCTTTTCTCCACATTCCTGCCAACAATTGTTATCTTTTGTCTTCCTGATAATAACCATTTTAACAGACATGAGGTGGTATCTCACTTGCATTTTGATGTGCATTTCTCTGATGAATAGTAATGTTTAACATTTTTTCATATACCTGTTGGCCATTTGTATGTCTTCTTTTGAGAAATGTCTATTTAGGTCCTTTGCCTATTTTTTAATCAGGTTTTTTTCCTCAGTATTGTGTTCTATGAGTTCCTTATATATTTTGGATATGAGATTCTTAATCATATGTATGGTTTGAAAATATTTTCTCTTATTCCATAAATTTCTCTCCACTGTCCAGATTGTTTCCTTTGCTGTGCAGAAGTGTATTTAGCTTAATGCAATCCCATCTGTCTATTTTGCTTTTGTTGCTTGTGCTTCTGGGGTCATATCTAAAAATCATTGCCCAGACCAATGTCAAGAAGCTTTTGCCCTATGTTTTCCTCTAGTAGGTTTAGTTTCAGATTTGACATTTAAGTTTTTAATCATTTTTAGTTGATTTTTATATACAGAGTGAGATAAGTATCCAGTTTCATTCTTCTGCGTGAGGATAATGTTTTCCCAATACCATTTATTGAAGATACTGTCCTTTCCCCATTTTGTGTTTTGGTACCTTAGCCAAAGATCAAGTGACCATAAATGCATAGATTTACTTCTGGGCTCTCTATTCTGTTCCATTGGTCCATTTGTTTTATTTCATTTATGATCATGCTATTTTGGTTACTATAAATTTGTAGTCTATTTTGAGATCTGGTAGTGTGATGCCCCCAGGTTTGTCCTTTTTGCTCAAGATTGCTTTGGCTATTTGGTGCCTTTTGTGATTCCATACAAATTCTATGATTATTTGTTCTATTTCTGTGAAAAATGCCAATGGAATTTTGGTAGGGATTGCAATGAATCTGTAGATCACTTTGCATAGTATGGACATCTTACAATATTAGTTTTCCTAATTAATGAACATAAATATATGTCCATTTATTTGTGTCTTCAATTTCTTACATCAATGTTTTATAGTTTTTAGTTTACAGATCTTTCACCTCTTTGGTAAAATTTATCCTAGGTATCTTTTGATGCTATTGTAAACAGAATTGTTTTCTTAATTTCTTTTTTCATATAGTTTGCTATTAGCTCATAGAAATGAAACTAATTTTTGTAAGCTGATTTTATATGCTACATCTTTATTAAATTGTTTAGTTCTAACAGTTTTTTTGGTGGAATCTTTAAGGTTTTGTGTATATAATATTATGTCATCTGCAAACAGAGACAATTTTACTTCCTCCTTTCCAATTTGGATGTCTTTTATTCCTTTTTCTTGCCTAACTGATCTGTCTAGGACTTCCAGTATTAAAGTGAATAGAAGTGATGAGAGTTGGCATCATTGCCTTGTTACTGATCTTAGAAGAAAAGGGTTCAGCTTTTCACTGTTGAGTATGATGTTAGCTGTGGGCTTGTCAATATATGGCCTTTATTATGTTGAGGTGCACTCCTTCCATACCTAATTTGTTAAGGCTTTTTATCATGAAAATGTGCTGAACTTTGTTAAATGCTTTTCCTGCACCCATTGAGATGAACATATAATTTTTATTCTTCATTCTATAATGTGGTATATCACATTTAATGATTTGCATATATTGAACCAGCATTGCACCCCAGGGATGAATCCCACTTGCTCACGGTGTATGATCCTTTTTAGTGTGCTGTTGGTTTGCTAGATGTTGGGGTTTTTTTAGGGATTTTGTATCTATGTTCAGAGGATTATTGTCTTGTAATTTTCTTGTAGTGTACTTGTTTAGCTCTGGTATCAGTGTAATGCTGGAAATTTGGAAGTACTCCCTCCTCTTCAATTTTTTTGGAAGAGTTGAGAAGAATTAGTATTAATTCTTCTTTAATTGCTTGGCAGAATTCACCAGTGAAGCCATCCTGACCTTTTCCTTGTTGGGAGGTTTTTGATTACTGATTCAATCTCCTTATTTGTTATTGATCTCCTCAGATTTTCTATTTCTGATTTGGTCTTAACAGATTGTATGCTCTATGAATTTATCCATTTTTTTCTACGTTGTCCAATTCGTTGGGGTATAAATGTCTATAATATTATCTTACAATTCTTTGTACTTCTGTGGTAACCATTACGTTTCCTCTTTCATTTATTTTATTTGTCTTCTCTCCTTTTTTTCTTGTTAGCCTAGCAAAAGATTTGTCAATTTTTTTCTGTCTTTTCAAAACCCCAACTCCTAGTTTCATTGATCTTTTCTAGTTTTATCTAATCTTTAGTTCATTTATTTCTGCTCTGATCTTTTTTATTTTCTTCCTTCTGCTAACATTAGGTTTAGTTTGTTGTTTTTCAAGTCTCTTCTTGTGCAAAGTTACATTATTTTTTGAGATCTTTATTTTTTTCCTAATGTAGGCATTTATCACTATAAATTTCCCTCTTAGAACTGCTTTTGCAGCATCCCATAAGTTTTGGTATGCTGTATTTTCATTTTTTTGATATCAAGACATTTTTATTTCTCTTTTGATTATCTTCTTGGACCCACTGTTTACTCGAGAGTGTGTTAATTTCCACCTATTTTTGAATTTTCAAAATTTTCTCCTGTTACTGATTTCTAAACATTATGGTTGGAAAAGATATTTGATGATTTCAATCTTCTTAAATTTGCTAAGATTTGTTTTGTGACCTATTTTATGATCTATCCTGAAGAATGGTCCATGTGCACTTAAGAAGAATGTATATTCTACTGCTGTTGGACGGAACATTATGTATATGTCTGTTAGGTCAATTTGGTCTATAGTGTTGTTCAAGTTTGCTGTTTTCTTTTTTTTCTCTTTTTTTTTTTGTGGTACGCAGGCCTCTCACTGTTGTGGCCTATGGAGCACAGGCTCCGGACGCACAGGCTCAGCGGCCATGGCTCATGGGCCCAGCCGCTCCACGGCATGTGGGAATCTTCCTGGACCGGGGCACGAACCTGAGTCCCCTGCATTGGCAGGTGGACTCTCAACCACTAGTGGCACCAGGGAAGCCCTGCTGTTTTCTTATTGATTTTCTGTTTGGATGATCTATCCATCGCTGAAAGTGACATATTGAAATTCCCTACTATTATTGTATTATTAATTCTCCTTTCAGTTTTGTTAAAATTTGCTTCATATCTTTAAGTGCTCTGACGTTGGGGATATATATATAACAGTTATATCATTTTGATGAATTGACCCGTTTAGCATTATACTGTTGTCTTCTTTATCTTTCGTGACAGTTTTTGACTTAAAGTCTATTTTGTCTGATATAAGTATAGCCATTCCTGCTCTCTTTTCATTGCCACTTACATGTAATATCTTCTCTCATGCCTTCACACTCAGCCTACGTGTGTTCTGAAAACTAAAGTGAGTCTCTTGTAGACAGTATATTGTTCTAGCTTTTCAAAAAAAATCCATTTAACCACTCTGTGTTTTTTGATTAGAAAATTTAATCCATTTATATTTAAAGAAATTATTGATAAGTGAGGATTTGCTATTTCCATTTTGAAAATTTTTCTTTATGTTTTGTAGTTTCTTTCTTTCTCTCTTATTGTCTTTCTTTGTGATTTGATGCTTTTTTGGGTAGAGGTATGCTTTGATTCCTTTCTCCTTATCTTTTATGCGTATACTTCAAGTTTTTTATTTGTGGTTACCATGAGGCTTACATAAAACATTTTATAGTTATAAGTCTATTTTAAGCTGATAACAACTTAACTTTAACTGATAACACTTAACTTTGACTGCATACAACAACTTTACACTTTAACTTCTCATAATTCCACTTTTTATGTTATTGACATCACAATTCAAATATTTTATATATTATATATCCATTGACAAATTATTGTAGCTATAGTTATAATGAATACTTTGTCTTTTTACTTTTATGATAGTTAAAAGTAATTTTTGTACCACTATTACAGTATGAGAGCATTTTGAATTTGACTATGAGTTTTATACTTTCATATGTTTTCATGTTGTTAGTTAGCATCCTCTCATTTCAATTTAAAGAACTCCCTTTAGCATTTCTCGTAAGGCAGGTCTAGTAGTGATGAACTTAATTGTGGAGAATTTCTTGCGTGTAGAAAAAAATGGACGTTCTGGCTGACATTACTCTCTCAATATAGCATCTCTTTACAACTGTTGTGTTCCATTCTACCAGGGCAAACAATTACAACTGTGCTGGGCATTCGACACATTGTAATCTCATGTTCATTGTGTTCTTTCCAGTGAACTGATTTTCACAACTCCAAAACAAGTACCATATCCATAAGAAGTCACTCATAATTTTCCCCCAAAACCTCCAACCCTAGGCAAGTATTAATCTACTTTCTATCTCTATGGATTTGCCTATTCTGGGATTTAACACAAATGGAAATATACAATATGTGGGCTTTTGTGTCTAGTTTCTTTCCTTTAGCATCGTGTTTTCAAGCTTCATTCATGTTGTAGCATGTATCAGTACTTCATGCCTTTTTATGCCAAATAATATTCCACTGTGTGGATATATCACATTTTATTTATCCAATTATCAGTTGATAGACATTTGGATTGTATCCACTTTTTGGCCATTATGAATAATGCTGCTATTAACATTGTGTACAAGTTTTTTCAGATTTATATTTTTATTTCTCTTGAGTATGTATCTATATAACTGCTGGGTTATATAGCATAGAGTTATATAGTAACTCTATGCATAAACTTTTGAAGAACTGTCAGGCGGTTTTCCAAAACAGCTGCATAATTTTACATTACTACGAACAGTGTTTGAGGGTTCCAATTTCTCCACACCCTCACCAACACTTGTTATTAGTTTTTTTGGTGATAGCCATCCTAGTGGGTAGAGTGGTATCTCATTGATTTTTTTTTTTTTTTTGTATTTCACTAATGGCTAATGATTCTAAGGTCTTTCATAAGCACCATTTCTGTACTTCTCCTTAACATATGGAAAAACCCATGTTGCTAATGGGATTTTTTAAACTTTAGAGACTTAACTGTTCACCCTGTCTAATGTTTATATTCTAATTTTGGTGGGGTAAAATACTGCAAGATTTTCAACTGTATAGCCTTCTCCCCTTCTATGACCTACAGAGCTGTTTGATGGCTCTGCAATTTTTCCTTTAAAACCCACATCAACAGTGTCATCACCAGGTCATGAGAAATGGCAGAACCAGAAATCAGGGGACATGAAGACATAAGGTTTCTGGTGAGGAAGAAAGGAAACACCACGTCTAGGTGAGCAGACCTAATTAGGAATGACTTGGTGCCAAGAGAGCAGATATGCTGTTAATACTGTAGCTCCAGATACATGTCCGGTTGAACATGCAACATGAGGAGTCTAGTTCCAAGATCCAAGGCCATGGCTACCAGAACAAGTGGAGAAAATTCACTGGTGCTTTGTAGAATCCCAGTTAAATGAGCCTACATCCATGCATCTCCTTTCTTTTCCTAATGGAAAGGAGGAGAAGGCAGTCTGTCAGGCTTTAGCCACCCACAACCTAACAAAAAATCTAGCACTGAAATTCACCCACAAATGTCTCTAAAGAGATAAGAAGCTGATCTCTTCATTGCATGTTGGGAGAAAATGATTGCTACGACTTTAATGAATTGCAAGAGAATCAACTGCTCTTCATTTCTACAGTTTCTATTCAGGCTTTTGCCCTTGAGTTGTGTTTGCAGTCTGAGGAGTCCCGAAATAGTTACTTAGAGAGAGATTACATGGGTACTCCCAAAAGGTCAGTCCATAGGCACTTATAAATGTCCATTCTAGAAAAATGAGTTCCTAGAGATACCAAAGAAGGATTATCAACTCTTACATTAGGAAATGAGCATGCTCAAGGCAGCTCCTAGAATGGAAGATCCCTCTCATGATGCATGGCAGTCAACAGCCTGTTTTACAAAGAGTGACCTTTCCAGTCCAGGAGCTAGAGCGAGAGCACCAAGCCCTGCCACCAAAGCCAGAAATCCAAGGCTTTTGGCAAGAGTCAGTGGTAAGTAGTTTAGTTACCATCACGGTTGAGAAAAACACTGCCAAGTGTCAGGATATACTTACTTCTTAAGAGCATATTATAAAATATTAAACATATTTTCATGGCATTTGTGTAATGCATAGGTTTAATATCATTTTTGTGTGTATCAATGTCTATAATAGTAATAATAAAACCAGAGTTGAAATGACCTTAGTGATTATCTATTTGAAACCCTGAGGGAGGCCTGAATACCTTAAGTAAGATAATATGAGGAGGAAATTTTTCATGGTAAATAATATATAATGCATAGTATTACTCCTACTCTAATTTTGATAAGCAAGACAGAAAGAAAGCATTATCTCTTAGGCTACATTATAGTATGACATTAAGGGCACACTTGTTTAAATAAAATGTAATTAAATTTGCATAAAACATATTTGGAAACGCCCTTTGTTCACTAACTAGGGGGTTCTCATTTTTACGTTGCAACACACTGGTGTTTGGGAGATGTGTTGCAAGCAATTTACTAACTGTAATAAAGCCTTGTAGCTTGTGAGTCATTTGCTTCTTCTACAGTTTCTTTTTAGAAATCTCATTGATTCAGGGTTATTCCTATATAATTTCATTCTCACTCATTTGCCTTTGAGATGATTTATTGATTGGGAAAGAATGAAGCAGAGTTGCTGCTCTCTGGTTGGGAACTGAGCCGTAGCCACCACGTGGTCTCCATTGGAATCACTGCTCTTATCGGAAGGGAGAACAGTAAGACCACCACAGGCAAAGGGGCCATGGTGCCACATTTATAACCCCATATAATGTTATTTTTCTCTGGTCAGAAAGCTGTTTGCACCAGAACCGCTGGACAGAAATGTCCTCCTGATTCAGCTAAGATGTTTTTTCTCAATCTCTTCTTTCTCTCTGGGCCTGACTACAGTGGAGTTTGTATTTTCCCTTTTCCACTGACTTCAGCCTGGGTTTTTTGTAAGTGGTCTCTGCACCCCAAGGCTTGGTTCTGCATTCAGCTTCAGTAGGCAGTGGGATCAGATGCCACTGAGAGTATGAGCCTCCATGATGGTGGGGTCAAGGACCTGAGATTCCCTCTCCTGGAGAGGTCATCAGTGGAGGCTAGCCCTTCTACACTCTGACAATCACATTCATGGGAAGGAACTCAAATTTTAACAATGGCTCTCTGCTGTCCACGGGATAGGCTGGCGGACAGGTGCAGTTTCCTGTTGGGTCCCTATAGAGCCACGCTTTTCTCAAACCTAGGACTAAATGCACTGGTTAGGAAATGACCATCTATATCACATTTGAGGCAGAGATGTATGTTGAGAAATCCTTGTCTGATAAACACTTCCTGCTCTCATGCTGGGGCTGTCTAGGGGTAGGGATAATGGTAGAAAAGCAAGAGTCAATCACTCAACTCTTTCTGTGAGTATAGTATAAATTCAAGAAATTGGTTTGACCGATATTACCAGTAACTTTTTTTGTTTTTATGGGGTTTTTTTAATGTTGATTTTATTGAATTGTTAGGAAATTTAAAAGGTGTAGATATTTTCCCTATTTGGTTTTCTTTTCTATTTATTATTCCATGGAAAGTTCTAGCAGTACAATGAACTTTTGATTATAGCCTTCAAAGTCAGATAGATGGGATTAAATTCTAAGCTATGATAATAGGGGCTGTGCAACCTTAAGCAGCAGTTCCTCCCTTGCAAACCCCAATAAAATACATAAAATTATGATAAATACTTGAGATTGTGTGTATAAAGCACCGTACCCAGTACCTGGTACATCAAAAGTACTCCATAAGTAGTAGCCATTATTATATTTGGGGCTATTGTTTTTGACAATCATAGGGCCTTGGGCAAAACTATGCAGGGATGGAAAGGAAGCTGGGATTATTTGTACTCTGGCTTCTTTTATATGGTCAATCATATACGCATATTAACAAAGGACTTGAAAAACACACACAAAACTGTTTAACAGTGTTGCTGGGCAAATGGTGGTGCAAAGGTGAAGATATTCCATTTTCATTTGATATGTCTCTGACTCAGGGAAGTTTTTAGAATGTGCTTTTTTTGAAATTTAAAATCCAATAAAATTTTTAATTTAAAAATATAATGATGGGCTTCCCTGGTGGTGCAGTGGTTAGGAATCCACCTGCCAATGCAGGGGACACAGGTTCAAGCCCTGGTCAGGGAAGATCCCACATACCACGCAGCAACTAAGGCCGTGTGCAACAACTACTGAGCCTGCGTGCCACAACTACTGAACCCTGCGTGCCTAGAACCCACGCTCCACAACAAGAGAAGCCACCGCAATGAGAAGCCGGAGCACTGCAACGAAGAGTAGCCCCCACTCGCTGCAACTAGAGAAAGCCCAGGCACAGCAACGAAGACCCAACACAGCCAAAAATAATAATAATAAAATAAATAAATAATAAATATATTAAAAAATAATAAAATAAAAATATAATGAGGAGACCTCTTTGTACATGTCTTTGTAACTTCCTGTGCTTCTATAAGTATTTCAAAATAAATTTTCTAAAATGTAAAAGGTAAACATTAAATAAAATATGGGATCTATCTATTTATCTATCTATCTCTGACATAACATTAAGTTAAGGAGGTTTTCAGTCATGTGGAATGCTACCATCCCAAAGGATGTTCATAAATGCTAAATAGGGATTTTCCAGGTAAAAGGTAGGTAAAAACTAAAGAATACATTAAAATATTAAGTCTGACCCACTCATAGGAATATGAAATTTTCAAGGTCTTAGTAATGTCATGTTTTCAGATGTATAATGACATTGGTAGAACAATGGAGTCTGACAGCTGAAAGGAACTGTGGAAATAACTCAAATGATCTTCATTTAAGACTTGAATCAATCTTCTTTGCAGGAGATGTAGCAATCTAGCCTCTCCTTGAACATCTCCCGTGATGGGATCTCATTACTCTCTCTAGATGATAAAATGCTTGTTTACCTAGTCTAAATTAAGTTAGTGAAACAAGAAGTTGCGAGGCTAAAAAAGACAAAGAAAGAATACATATCAGGCTAATTAAGCACAGGGTGAGAAGATTTCAATTCAACATGTGTTTGACAATGTGGCCGAGTGGACTACCAAGAAATACTTGAAGTAAAGCAGGCAAATAGAATTGTGAGCCAGGACCACATCACTGATCCATTAGTAGGGGAAGGAGTATTACTCAGGGGTCAAAACTGAGGCTCTGAATTCAGATCACCAAGATACCATTTTAAAGGTTTGACCTTCTGTTTTCTCACTGCAAACAGAGCTAATAACAGTACTTATAATTTCAAATTGCTTTGAGAATTCATGGAGTAGTTCATAAAGAGCGCCTGGCACATAGGACATGTTTAAAGATTAAATGGGAGGCATAGTGATGGTATTTTCAGTATGTGCAAAAGGAGAAGAAAACTGTGTTCACTTTGAGGTGGCTTTGACTGATAATCACAAATTTGGTAGGAAGTGTTTCAAAGCTGAACAGGTAAGAACAAGGTCATGTTTCTATCATTACCATAAGTTGAGATGAAAGGGAACTTCATCCACCTCACCTGATGGAAATACACGTGATTTACATGCACACAAAATTTGAGAAGCACTTGCCTATTTGATAACTTCTGAATATTTCATCTGGTCCTACGTGCCTATATGATAGGGAAGGGAACAAATAGAAATATGGGGCAAAGCAAAAATACCTTATATTCCAAGCAATAAATTAACTTTGATACAGACACCTCAGATCTTCTGGACTTTCTTTTAGAAAAATTATCCTGAGTGCTCTTACCAATCATTGTGTGTGTGTGTGTGTGTGTGTGTGTGTGTGTGTGTGTATGTGTTGTGTGTGTGTTTTAAGTAGGTAGACAATTTACTAGGCCATGAAAATGATATTTAAATTTTAAATCATTGCTTTGTATTACTGGAATTAAATATGAATAATATTTTCCTTGTGTGCTGTAAAGGTTTTCACAATCACATCAATTACCCCGGTTTATATTATGCCCATTTTGTTTCCTTGAAGAAAATAAACCCCTAAGGTTAGTCAATAAAACACTTCATGGGTGTTAGTTATTATTATCTAATGGGTATCTCTATTCGTTTGTTTGGAAAATCTTGGTTAAAATCAGGTATGTAAAAGTGTTGTTTCTTTTCAAAGTACTTCATTGAGTTTTGTTTTATTTTTTGATTGGATGAGTTATTCTGAACTTATATTAATCTTTAAGGAAAAACATACTGTTTTACACTAAATTCAACAAAATTTCTTTCAAGCTAGACATTTTTGTATACAGAACCAGCATTAGAAACCTCATCCTCAATTTATTTATACTATAAAATCTATCCTCACTAAATAGTGGAGAGAAAGTTCATTACCGTAAAGCAGAGGGTTTGAGATTGCGATTGTCTATTTGCGTGCAATAGCATGCAAATTCCAAGAGGCAAGGGTTCGGGATATCACATAAACTCTAGTGTGTAAGTGGTGCTTGTTTATGATGGATTTTAATGTTGATGATGATTCACCATTGTTACCCTATACAGTGTGAGCATTGGGATTATGGAAAATGAAATAAATATCACTCTTCACCCCATACTCTTAGCTCCCAAAAAAGTTAGACTAGCCAGTCAGTTCTGATTCTACTGCCTTTATATATTTTGCCCCATTTTGTCCTCAGGGATGGACTTCAAATCATATTGTAAAACATTTAAAATAAGCAGGATGTACAACTTCAGAAACCATATTTTTAAAAATCACTAAACATTTTAAAATTCACTTTTATAATTTAGCTATACACAGATGATGCATCATTTTCTCTTTGTGGGATCACCTTCCATGAAAGATTTCATTTCTTTCTAAGAATAAACCTAAATACCTACCTACAAAAGAAATTGTTTATCTACCTTTTCAATATCATGAGTTAAGAGAAAATGCACATTACTGATTTTTAATGAACTGAAATCCATCTATGCAGTTGATAGAGAAAACAAATAATAGTACACACATATTACATAAGGATTTTCTAAAAGAACATGCAGATTGTCAACCCAACTCTAACATTACTTTACTGTGAAGGGATGCCTACAGCTAACATGGAGAGAATGGTAAGTATCAGTAAACTTTCTTGGATACATCTTCCACCAACCTCCCTGTGAACTTTTGGGGATCACAGGAGTCCCACCTTAGCCTACTTCTCTTCTTACTTTATCTATTCTCTGGTTGATTTCATGTTCAGCTATGGATTAAAAAGCTACCTTCAAGACAATGACTCCCAGTCCATTTCCAAACAGGTTTAGCCTTTCTCCTGAAGTTAAATCCTTTATTTTCAACTGTCTATTGGGCATTTCCACATGGATATCCCACAGATACCTAACACTCAACATCATTCAGATCTAATCCACTGTCTCATCTCCCCACACCTACTATACCTCATTTATTTCCTGTTTTAATTAATTATCCCAGCCTGCCCAAACTGATTCAGATCCTCACCACCCATCAACTTCAAAGTGCTCCAAGTATGTCTCCTTCTCTGTGATTGATTGCTTCATGGATTTTCTCCAACTTCCAAAACTCTACATCTTCAATTACAGAGAGTTTCATTTTGATATTGTTTTAGTTTTCAGACTACTCTCTTGGACAACCAAAGGTGTTTTACATGAAGGCACGTGGACTATGAAGGATGAGTTTCACAATTATATGACCCCACTGGGATTACATGGAAGATTCTGTGCATGGGTATACATGCATTTTCTGGATCTATAGAGTTTTATCAGTTTCTTAAAGCTGATAATTTTCTAAAACACAGGCTATTACCTTCCATATGTCCCCTACTTCCAGTCTGCCCTCGCCTAGTATGTGGTCTCTGGACCACTGTTGATACCCTGCAACATTCCTGCCCATTCTCAGACCAAAGTCTGTCTTCCAGGCAGCCTAGACACCTGGACTTCCTGCTGCCCATGAGGAAAGAGAGGATATTTTCTGAGACCCCTGTTGGAGGACTACCAAGTTTTTGTTTTTTTCCAACGAGCTTGCTCAGAGGGCAGTTCTGACATGGCCTCCACATGCCAGTCCTATTCCCCAAAGCAGCTGCTTCCCTAACACCCCCTCTGGGGTAGCTAATAAGGTTGTGCTATAACTGAAAATCACAAGCTTCTTAGAATTAATGATGGAGTTAGGTAGTAACCAGCCAGGGCTGACTTACCAGGTCTCTGCAACTAATAGGAATCTCCAGGGATTGGGGATGCAGCTGTAGGTGAAGGGCCTGCCAGCAAAGCTCAGAATCCTGCAGTCTTCCTTCCTCTGGCAGGAGCACAGCTCTCAGGGAAGTTCACTAGTGTCCCAGAGACCTCTGGATCCTTTCTCCTGTAAACATGAGGACAACACAAGTCCCATGAGCTTGTTTGCCCTTGGCTGGACAGACCCATGTTATCTGTTCTACTTGACATTTCTGCTATCAATATTGCCTGGGCTGCCAACCTCCTTATAGGACAGTGTTCTCACACATGGCACCTCCCCCAGTAAAACACACACACACACACACACACACACACACATACACACACACACATTGTGAGCATTACTTTTCATCTGTAGTCCAAGGCCCATGGGACTAACAACCAGGTTCACTCCTAATTAATCACTGAGGAGAGTGAATTAATCATTGTTAATCCTTAATCATTATGCTTGTATATGCCTGAAGTGGCAAGACTGTAGGCAGGGAACCAATCTAAAGGCAGTTACAATGGTCCAGATAAGAGGTGATAAGTTTCTGAACTGTAACTGTAGTAGAGGGGAAGTAAAAAGATGAGAAAATGGAAGAAAATATTTAAGAGGTCTTAGTGATTGGTTGCACTTGGCTCTGACCAATACTGAAATGAAAATTGCATGAAAAATATCTCCTGTTTTTATCTTTTTCTTACTTTATTTTTAAAAAGTAAATTATATTTCACATACAGTAAAATGCACAAAACTTAAGTTTATAGGTTGATGAATTTTTACAGATATATGCACCCATGAACCACTACTCAAATTAAGATATAGACTATTTCCATCACCTCAGAAAATTCCTTCATACTCCTTTCCCATCAGTGTTATCCAGAGGTAACTTTGAACTTATTTTGAATGGCTACCACAGTACAAATTATTTTAAGTCTTTCTTCCTTTATTTGTTAAAAAATTTGTCTTAGATTCATCAGTGTTTATACATATATTGGTATTCTAAATAACCGTGTAGTATTCCATTGTATGACTATGCCACACTTTTGTATCCATTCTCCTGTTGATAGGCATAGTGTTTATTCCTAGTTTATACTATTATGAACAAAGTGGTTTTGATTGTTATTATACAAGTCATTTTGTTTACATATGCACCTAATTTCCTTAGGTATGTGCCTGGGAATGGTGTTTCTGGGTCCCAGAGAAATTGTATGTTTGACTTCATTAGAAACTTTCCATCCAAGATAGATCATATATTGGGTCACAAATCAAGCCTTGGTAAATTTAAGAAAATTGAAATTGTATCAAGTATCTTTTCCGACCACAACGCCACGAGACTAGATATCAATTACAGGAAAAAATATGTAAAAAATACAAACACATGGAGGCTAAACAATACACTACTTAATAATGAAGTGATCACTGAAGAAATCAAAGAGGAAATAAAACAATACCTAGAAACAAATGACAAGGGAGACACAACGACGCAAAACCTATGAGATGCAGCAAAAGCAGTTTTACGGGGGAAATTTACAGCAATACAAGCCCACCTTAAGAAGCAGGAAACATCTCGAATAAACAACATAACCTTGCAACTCAAGCAATTAGAGAGAGAAGAACAAAAAAACCCCAAAGCTAGCAGAAGGAAAGAAATCATAAAAATCAGATCAGAAATAAATTAAAAATAAATGAAGGAAACAATAGCAAAGGTCAATAAAACTAAAAGCTGGTATTCCAAATAGTTTTCAAAACTGGTTGTGTAGACTTCCAACTTCAGCTCAGAGGTTTAGAGAGCTGGAAAGAGTGTTGCTTCTAGCATTGCAACAACAATAGTAAAGTTGGACATAATGCAAATTAATGACTTTTCTTGAACCCATTAGGGAATTTAATTTGCAGGGCAAACAACTAAACAGAGAACTGGGGAGGCATAGACTCTTGCAGGGAGAAATAGGAACCAAGCTTTTTTTTTTTTACCTGGGACAGAAGCCATCGGATGCCATGTAAGCTGATAAGACTCAACTTCTCTGTGAATTTAATGAATTACTAAACACTAAGTGTGGGCCGGCATGAGTGTGCGAAATCCCTGGGTACCATAGGCAAGAAGGTTTTCACCCTCTTGCTTTCCTCCATGTACTCCATCAGATGCTCATAGCAAAGACCAACAAGTATTGAGAAAGCTTCCCTATATGGGGCTGCCTGGGGGAGGAAGGTGGGGGAACAGCAGTGACTGCAAAAACTTCTTCCAGGCCCACTTACCATATTTTTTCCTACAGAAGTAAAGCTGTAATCTGCAGGGCAAAAGCAACAAAAAGTATCCCCTTAGGACTTTGTAGAAAAACATTGCAGCTGGGAAGGGACAGGGACAAAAATTCTACCACTCAGGGAGAGGCTATGTGCTAGGACCAGCACTAGAGCTGGCAAAGGGGCAGGATCACTCGTGAAGGCCACACCCCCAAGACCCAGGTTCGCAGTACTTAAGACTAAGCCTTACCAGAACATCAGAGGATATCTACCCACTTCCCCACCTCCCACCCCACCCCCCAGTTCCCCACCAGCCCACTAACAAACAATGAGAAAAATTAACAGTGGGATACAATTGTTACAGTGGCATCAAGAAACAGATTATCTCTGGGGTAGTAGTATGAAAGGTAGACACAAAGCAGGCAGGGAGAGTAAAACTGGAGAAAAATAAAACTCTGGCAAACTTGCCTAACCCTAAGCACAAGAAATCAGTAGAGAAATTTAAAGCCTGTAGTGCACTGACGGTAACCATAGCAACAACAAACTCCAAACTCAGGCCAACTCCTCTCTAGATTAACCCAAACTCCCATACTAAAGGTCTAGAAGGGAAGACATGCTCATCTCCAAGCCTCATCCTCCCCAAATTTACCTCAGTCTCTACTATCCTAACTGTTCAGTTTCAACAAAAAGTTATGAGGTATACAAAAAGGTAAAAAAAAAAAAAAAACAACTCAACATTCTGAAGAGACAAAACAAACATCAGAACAAGACTCAGATATGACAGAGATATTAAAACTATCAGACAAGGAATTTAAAATAAAAATGATTAATAGATTAAGGCATTCAATGAAAAAGGTAAACAACAAGCAAAATCAGAGCTAATTGCATGAGAGATGGAAACAATAAGAAAAGATCAAGTAGAAATGCTAGAAATAAACATAGTGACAGAGATAAAGAATTACCTTATGGGCTCATCAGCTGAAGAAAAGAATCCATGAACTTGAAAATATGTTAAAGAAATTACCCAAACCAAAACACAAAGAGAAATAGAAGTAGAAAACCAAACCCCCCCACCAAAATCCAGAGTAGCTGAGAGCTATTTTACAGCACCAAACATAAACATAATCAGAATCCCAGAAGTAGGATTATTAAAAAATACATCAATAGATGTATTTAGAAAAAACATTCAACAAAATTTAATGTCCATTCATAATAAGAGTCTTAATAAGGTAAGAATAGATGGAACTTCCTTAACTGGTAAGGGCACATTTAAAAAAACCCTATATTAACATCATATTTAATGGTAAAATGCTGCATGCTTTTCCCCCAAGATGAGGAACAGGCAAGGATGTCCTAACCCCTCCTATTTCACATTGTTTTAATTTGCATGTTGATGTATCTTTTCTTAAGTTATTGGCCATTTAGATATAGTCTTTTGTGAAGTGTCTGTTCATGTCTCCCAGTTTTCAATTGTGTTGTTCATTTGTCTTTTGTGTTTTTGTTGTTGTTGTTGTTTGCGGTATGCGGGCCTCTCACTGTTGTGGCCTCTCCCGTTGTGGAGCACAGGCTCCAGACACACAGACTCAGCAGCCATGGCTCACGAGCCCAGCCTGTCCTTTGTGCTTTTATTATTGATTTATATGCATTTAAAATATATTTTGAATATGACTCTTTTGTGAGATAAATATAAATATTTTCACAGTCTCTACACTGCTCTTTATCCTTTAATAGTGTTTTTTGAAGAGCAAAAGTTCTTAATTTTGATGAAGTAGGATTATCAATTTTGTTCTTTAGGTAAGTTGGGAGTCAAGATTCTTTATTTTTCATACATATATTCAGTTGCTCCAACTCCCTTTATTTAAAAATATTTCTTTAACATATTGAATGGCTTTGGTAACTTCATTGAAAATCATTTGCCAGTATATGTTATGTGTCCATCTCTGAGCTCTGTTTTGTCCCACTGATCTATTTGTCTTTCCTTACAATAGTGCCACACTATCTTAATTATTTAAAGTTATTTAACTCTTGAAATAAGTTCTCCAACTTTATTTTTATTCTTCAATATATCTTGGCTATTCTAGGTCCTTTAAATTTCCATATAAACTTAAGAATCAGTTTGTAATTTCCTCAAAAAGGACTACTGAAATTTTTATTTAGACTGTGTTGAATCTGTAGGATGATTTTTGTCTCTAATTTCTCTAAGCAATATTTTGTGCTTTACAATGGAGAGAACTTACAAATTGTTTGTTAAGTTTATTTCTATACACTTGTTGATAAAGCTATTGCAAATAGTATTGTTTTAAATTACATTTCCAGAGTTTGTTGATTATAGAAATACAATTAATCTTTGCATATTGACTTTGCTTCCTGAGATTTTCTTTAAAATTACTTCATTAATTCCTCTTGATTTTCTACATACACAATCATGACATCTGTGAATAAATGTAGGTTGACATCTTTCCTTTAAACATTTATGCCTTTTACTTTTCTTGTCTTGTTGCATTAGTTAGGACTTCTAGTACAATTCTAAATAGAAACTGTGAGAGTGGACATCCCTGTTTTTTTATATGTTGCACAGAATGTGTCACCATTAAGTATAATACAAACTGTAGGGTTTTTCTAAATATATTTTACCAGATTGATGAAATTCCCATTTATTCCTAGTTTGTTGGATGTTTATTTTTTATTATGAATGGGTACTGAATTTTGTCAAGTGTTTTTTCTGCATGTACTGAGTTGTTCACAGTTTTTCTCCTTTATTATATTAATATAAGGATGGCAATGATTAACTTTTAAATGGTAAAACAACCTTACATTCCTGTAATAAACCATAATAAACTATGGTGTATTATCCGTTTCAAGTATTATTGGATTGGATTTGATAGTATTTCTTTAAGCATTTTTGTGTCTATGTTCATGAGGGATATCAGGTTGTAATTTCCTTTTCTTATAAAAAAACCTTATCACATTTTGGCATCAAGATTATGCTGTTGTCATAAAACAAGTTGGGAAGTATTCCCTCTGTTTTTATTCTATGAGGAGTTTTTGTAATACTATATTATTTCTTCTTAAAATGTTTGATAGAATTCACCATGAAACAATCTGGGCCTGGAGTTTCTTTTTGGCAAGGTTTTTAATTGCAGATTAAATTTCTTTTAATGGATTCACACCATTCATATATTCTGTTTCTCCTTATGTCAATTACTTCCTACATTTTCAGAAGTTGTGTTTTTCAAGGAATTTGTCCATTTTATCTAAGTTGTCAAATTTAACAGAATAAAGTTGTTCCTTGTATTTTATTATCTTTTTAATGTTTGTAGGATCTGTAGTGGTGTCCACCTTTTTCATTCCTGATTTTGGTAATTTGTGCTTTCTCTTTTATTTCTTTGATCAGTCTTGCTAAGGGTATATCAGTTTTATTAAACTTTTCAAAGAACAAAATTTTGCCTTTGTTGATTTCCTGTTTGTCTGTTTTCTTATTTTATTAATTTCAGGTCTGTATCACTTAAAATTTTTTTTATTTGGGTTTAATTTTATCTTCTGTTTCTAACCAGTAAGTTAGAAATACTTCTACCCAATAGGGTTAAAAGCTTAGATTATTTATTTTAAACATTCATTTTCTTATATAGGCATTAAAAGCTATAAATTTCTCTCTAAACCTTGTTTTAGATACACCCACCCCGACTTTTTTTTTTTAATTTTTGGCTGGGTTGGGTCTTTGTTGCATATGGGCATTCTCTGGTTGCTGTGAGTGGGGGCTACTCTTCGTTGCAGTGCATGGGCTCTAGGCACACAGGCTTCAGTAGTTGCAGCACGTGGGCTCAGTAGTTGTGGCTCATGGGCTCTAGAGCACAGGTTCAGTAAGTTGTGGCACTTGGGCTTAGGTACTCTGTGACATATGGGATCTTCCTGGACCAGGGTTTGAACCCATGTCCCCTGCATTTGGAGGCAGATTCTTAACCACTGCACCACCAGGGAAGTCCCCACCCCACAAATATTTATTAGCTGTGTTTTCATTATCATTACATTTAAGATATTTTCTATTTTCCTTATGACTCCTCTGACCCATAAGTTTCATAGATATGTTTGCTAAATTTCTAAATATTGGGGGATTTTTCAGATATCTTTTTGTTATTAATTTATAATTTAATTCCATCGTGGTCAGGAAACATACTCCATACGAAACTTGCTTTGTAGCCCAGGATATGTTCTACTTTAGTGAATATTCCGTATGCATTCAACTGGAATGTTTATTCTGAAATTATTGGATATAATGTAGTGTTAATTATGTCAAGGTAATTGTGTTGTCACAAAATATATTTGTGACAAAAATCCAAAATATATTTTAATAATTAAATATTCTGTATCCTTACTGAATTTTTAATTTCATAATTTTCAATGAGAAAGGAGTATTAAAGTTTCCAACTATGATTGTGAACTTGTCCAACTCTTCTTTTGTCAATATTTTCTTTATGTATTTTTCAGTTATTTTAATAGATGCTTTTACATATTTGTGATTATTATGTCTTTTTGATGAACTGATCCTTTTATTATTACAAAATATTCCTCTTTACTTTTGGTAATCTCTCTATCTTAAAGCCTACACATCAACTTTTTTTTTTACATCAACTTTTTTTATGTTTGGTTTTACATAGTATATTTGTCCCTATCCTTTTATTTTGAACATATTCAAAATCTAATATGTAAATGAGTTTATTAAAAAGGGGATATACTTGGTTCATTTTAAAATCCAGTCTGAATCTCTGTCTTTTTATTGGAGTGTTTATTCTACTTACATTTTCTGGTATTACTGATGTGATAGACTTAAGTCTAATATTTTATCATTTGTTTTCCATTTGTCCCATCTGATCTTTTGTGCCTTCTTTTGGATTGAGTTTTAATTTTTATTATAATTTCATTTTATCTCTTCTATTGGTTTTTGGATATACTTCTTTGTATTATTTTTTAGTGCTCATTCTACTGTACTATACACTGTTTACTTAATATGATCTATCTTTATGTTTTACTACTTAAGGTACAATGCAAGAATACTACAAAACATTTTTCCATTTTTTTCACCCTCCCACCCTTTGTGTTGTTATTGTTATGTATTTAATTTCTATCTATGTTATAAGCTCTCCAATACATGCTATTATTTTTTTGAACAGTTAGTAGTCTTTTTAAATTCTTTAAAAAATATATTTGCCCATTTATTTGTCCTTTTGGACTGAGTAAATTTTTTATGATTCCATCTTAAATATGGTCTCTTTTCTTTCAATTTTCATTTTAGACATGGAAATATTAAGCAAAGAGAGAAGAAGTAACTTACCCAGGTTCTCATAACTAAAGAAGTACAATGATGAGTCTTGATCCCAAGAAATCTAACTCCAGAGTTCACAACTTAACCAATGTAGTATATTGACCATGAAAGGAAAGTTTACATAAGCAACTGAAACTTAAACTTCAGGGCCCTAATTTGCAGAGACATTTTCTAAAACCTTGGGTGGTGCCCTAGAAAGCTATTCACATAATCATGCTATGCAGATTTACAAAAGTAAGATATTTTCAAAAATTTTAAAAAGCTCCCTCACACCAAAAAAAAAAGTTTCAGGACTTCAGAAACCTGAATCTTCTTCCTGAAGCCATGTGAAATAATCTGAACTTCATTTTATAGAGAATGGAGGCCACTGAAAGATTTTTAAGATAGGGAGTGATTGGATATATTTTAGGGTTTAAAAAGATCACTGCTTTCAATAGGATAGCATCCTAGGATAAGGTTCCCAGTTTAATATTGATTGGATAGTTTATGAAGGCTGCCCTTCAGGTTGCAGAGCAAAGTCTCTGATTAAATAATTCAATAAATACTTGTGTTCCTTTAGTAGTTTAGAAACATGAATCATGAATTTAGGGGCACACATAAAAGCCAATCAAGTAATATATATATTACAATCAAATTATACATATATATCTGTTGGGGTTCTAACAGGATAATATTTTGCTTTAATTGATAACTTATATGGGAGAAATAAAAATAAGCTAGGTTTTATCTTTATTCTTAATGAGAATTATTTATTATGTAAAAAGTCGATATGGAAGAAGATGTTAAAATTTCCAATGTGTAAAATTTTCTATTCTAGAGAATAAAATGGGCTGATAAGCATGATAAGCTGATATCCACAGGTCAGGGGAAAGATATAAGGAAGAATAATTAAACATAATTAGGCAAAATGAAAAAGAATTAGACTAGATTTTCTCACAGGAAATATATTAAAATCCAGAATTATCTAAAAATATAGATTCATTTATTCATTCCACACATAATTACTGAGCACATACTGTATGCCAGACACTGTCTTAGGTATGAGTGATAGAGAGGGAGCAAAACTGAGCTCCAGGCCTCACTGAACTTATACTACAAACACATTCAAATAGATAAATAATTTCATGACAGGTGTAGCATAATTCTACAAAAGAAGTAAAGCAGGAGAAGAGGATAAAATGATGGAGCTGCTATTTTAGATAGAATTTTCAGAGGAAGTATCCTTAAGGAAGTAAGAGTTCAGGAAAAACTTCAATGAAAATAGGAAACGGACCATGCAAATATCTGGGGGAAAGTTTCTAGCTAAAGAAATATCAAGTACAAGCCCTTACAATGGGCATGTGTTTGGTGAACTTAAATGGAAAGCAGCCCTGTGTAGCTCAAGCTGAGTGAGCAACGGGGAATAATGGTGGGAAGTAATATTAGAAATGTAGTCAGAGGTCAGATCCCATGGGCTTTGTATGCCAAGGTGAGATCTTTAGATTTTATTCTAAGTGAGATGGTAAACTATCAAAAGGTTTTGAGTTCAAGAGTGGTGTAATTTTGTTTATGCTGTAAAAACTCACTCTGGTTGCTGCTGTGTGGAGATTGACTAAATGAGAACAGGGGAGTGGAAAGAAAATAGAAGTCTGTTTTAGGAGTCTAGGCAAGAGAAAATGATAGCTTGGACTGGGGTCTCTGTGGTGACAGTAGTGAGAATAATATTTATTCAATTTGGAAGGTAGAGCCAAAGAAAATATTTTACCTTAAAATATTTTTGTATGGATTAAAAAAAGAGCATTGATAGCCACAGTTGATTGAACACCTATTATATAGCAGGCACATTACTTATATTATCTCATGTTACTTCTCCCAAAAACTCTGATATAGGCAGTATTAATATCAGAATACAATAAGCAAACTGAGGAACAGAGAAGTCTGCTAACTTATCCACCATTTACATCTAGCAAGCAGTAGAAGTAGGATTTGATTTTACATCTATCTGATTCAAGAGCCCACTCTTTCCACTATATCATCTCACCTCCAAGATTGAAAAAGGTGCAGAAATCCCTATTCACAGTTATTGTGAACCTGTCAGCATGGATAATTTAAAAGAAAGCTAATAACTGTGTCAATTATTTTTTCAGAAAACATACAACGTTTGAGAGTAAATCTTGGTGTCATAAAGTTTACTTTAATAAGTTAACATACTTAAGTATGTTTGATTACTTAGAATTTTTCCATCTGAAGTATATTTAAAAACATGGAGCCAAATTCATTCTGAAGAGGTAACCAGAAATGCTCACATATACTTATGTATAAAAATGTTCATTCCAGTATTTATAATAGTAAAAGGTATCACCAAGACTGATGTCAAGGAGCTTACTGCCTGCTTTCTTCTAGGAGTTTTATGGTTTCAGGTCTTATATTCAAGTCTTTAATCCATTTTGAGTTAATTTTTGTGTATGGTATAAGACAGTAGTCCAGTTTCATTCTTTTGCCTGTGGCTGTCCAATTTTCCCAACAGCATTTATTGAAGAGATTTTGCTTTCCTCAGTGTATATGCTTGGCTCCTTTCTCATAAATTAATTGACCACATATGTGTGGGTTATTTCTGGGCTCTCTATTCTGTTCCATTGATCTACGTGTTTCTCTCTTTTTAAAAAATATTTATTTATTTATTATTTAGTTATTTAGTTGGCTGCATTGGGTCTTATTTGCAGCATGCAGGATCTTTTTTGCGACATGCAAAATCTTCTGTTGCAGTTCACAGACTCTTCATTGCAGTGTGTGGGCTTCTCTCTAGTTGTGTCTCGTGGGCTCCAGAGTGCACAGCCTCAGTAGTTGTGGCACGCGGACTTAGTTGCCCCACAGCATGTGGGATCTTATTTCCCCAACCAGGGATCAGACCCACGTCCCCTGCATTGGGAGGCAGATTCTTAACCACTGGACCACCAGGGAAGTCCCCTATGTGTCTCTTTTAATGCCAATACTACATTGTTTTGATTACTATATTAACTATGTAATATGGTTTAAAATCAGGGAGCATGATGCCTCCAGCTTTGTTCTTCTTTCTCAAGATTTCTTTGGCTATTTGGTGTCTTTTGTAGTTTCATACAAATTTTATAATTATTTGTACAATTTCAGTGAAAAATGTCAATAGGAATTTTGATAGGGATTGCACTGAAACTATAGATTGCTTTGGGCAATATCAAATTTTAACAATATTAATTCTTCCAATTCATGAATACAGAATATCTTTTCATTTGTTTGTGTCTTTTTCAATTTCTTTCATCAATATCTTATAGTTTTCAGTGTACCTGTCTGTCACCACTTTAAATTTATTTCTAGGTATTTAATTCTTTTTAGCACAATTGTAAATAGAATTGTTTTATTTCTCTTTCTGAGAGTTTGTTTTCAGTGCATAGAAATGCAACATATTCTCGTATATTGATTTTGTATTTTGCAACTTTGCTGAATTTATTTTTTGTTGTTGAGTTGTAGGAGTTCTTTATATATGCTGGATATTAATTCCTTATCAGATATATGACTTGCAAATATTTTCTCATATTCTGTAGGTTATCTTTTACTTCTTGTTAGTGCCCTTTGATGATACTTTAATTTTCATGATGTAAAATTTATTTTTCTTTTGTTTTCCTGTAATTTTGGTATCATATCTATGAAATTGTTGCCAAATATAATGAAATCAAGATTCCTCCTCAATGTTTTCTTATAAAAGTATTATAGTTTTAGCTCTTAAGTTTTGGTCTTTAACACATTTTGTGTTAATTTTGTGCATTATATAAGGTAAGGGACCACTTCTTTCTTTTGCATGTGGATATCCAGTTTTCCCAGAACCACTTATTGAAAAGACTTTTTTTCCTCCCATTGAATAGTCTTGGTACCCTTGTTGAAAATCAACATGTATGTGAGAATTTATTTCTGGGCTGTTTATTCTATTCCATTGGTCTATATGTCTCTCTTATGCTAGTACAATATTGTTGCTTTGCAGTAAGTTTCAAAGTCTGGAAGTGTGAGTCCTCCAACTTTATTGTTCTTTGCCAAGATTGTATTGACTATTCAGGGTCCTTTACAATTTCATATGAATTTGAGGACTGGCTTTTCCATTTCTGTGGGAAAGATCTATAGAATTTTGATATTGATCAAAATGTGTAGATCATTTTGGATATACTGACATCTTAACAACGTTAAGTCTTTTTAACCATGAACATGGGATGTCTTGCCATTTATTTATGTCTCCTTTAATTTCTTTCAGCAATGCTTTGTGGTTTTCAGTGTAAAAAGTCTTTCACCTCTTTAGCAAGACATTATAAATACTTAATTCTTCTAGATGTCATTGTAAATGGAATTGATTTTTTTAACTTCCTTTTTGGATTGTTCATTGTTAGTGTACAGAAACGCAAATGATTATTGTGTGTTTAATTTTACTGAATTTGTTTATGAGCTCTAGTAGCTTTCTGTGGCTTCTTTGGTATTTTCTCTATATAAGATCATGTCTTCTGTGAATAGATAGCATTACCTCTTTCTTTCCAATTTGGGAAATTGTACTCCTAATATTTTAAAACTATAAGCAGAGCTCAAGATTTACATAACTGAAAAAAACCTACAATGGAGTACACTGAAAAGTAGCACTGATTCTGATTCTGCAGGTGATTAAATTCTTTATATTTTTCTAATTTTCCTTATTTTTTGCAATTAAATCTTATTTCTTAGAAAAGTTAATATGCTTACCAAAAAGGGCAATGATAGGAGGTAGATATTACCAAGGCAGTGAGAAATGAGTTCATGCTAATGAAGGGGTTGGTGGCTTGTTGCTGGTTTTAACCAAGTCTGCGTTTATTTTCACACACCAGTAGCCATGCAAATTTGTGGGTGGTCCCTGGGCCTGAGCTGGTTAGATCTGCTGAGTGAGAAGTTCTGGTCTCTCTGAAGACACTTCTGCACACCTCCTTCCACAGTCCAAACTGTCTATATCCAACATTATTTTACATGGCCCTATAAGTTTACAAGCCCATTTGGGGTGCTCCTTGTACGTTCTCATTATGGCTTTTTTTTCTCATTGTTTTGTAGCTGTGATGCCCCTTGAAATGACAGTCAAACAGATGTCGCTGAATTCATCTTCTTGGGATTTTCCAACCATCCGAACCTACAGGGCTTGTTCTTCCTGGTCTTCCTGGTCATTTACCTGACAATTCTTTTCAGGAACACACTCATAATAATGGCCACAAGAGTCAGTCCTGCCCTCCACACCCCAATGTATTATTTCCTCAGCAACCTGAGTTTCTTGGACACCTGCTACACATCTACCACTATTCCAGTCATGTTGGTGAACTTCTTCCAGGAGAAGAAGACCATCTCCTGTGAGGGCTGCTATTCCTAGATTTTCTTCCTTGTGACATGTGCTGGCACTGAGGGTGTTTTATTGGCAACTCCGACTCCTGACTGCTATGTAGCCATCTGCCACCCTCTTCAATATCCAGTCCTCATGAATGTGAAGGTTTGTGTTTGTTTGGCAACTGGGTCCTGGCTATGTGGGCTGGTGAATTCTGTGACATACACAGTGCTGGCAGCTACACTCATTCTGTGTGGGCCTAACAAGATCAGCCACTTTCTCTGTGATATCCCATTGCTCCTGAAGCTCTCCTGCTCAGACACCTGTCTCGGTGAGTCTGTGCTCCATGTGGCCAGTGCAACCATTGGCCTGAACCCCTACCTGTTTACTGCAGTGTCCTACATACTTATCATCTCTGCCATCCTTCGGATTTCCTCTGCTCAGGGCAGGAGCAAGGCCTTCTCTACTTGTGCACCCCACCTCACTATGGTGGTGGTCTTTTATGGAATGGCCGACTTCAACTATGACAGACCCAGAGTAGGCTACTCCCTGGATATGGATATCCTGGTCTCTGTGCTCTTCTGTGTTATAAACCCCATGTTAAACCCCATTATCTACATGTTAAATCCCTTGTTTGAGAAAAAGGGAGGTCAAATGTGCCCTGTGGAAGCTGGTTGGAGGGTGTGTGTTCCCTGGCAATATTGGTGTCTAGCTCACTGGTCTTCAAACTGAGGTATGCAGCCACCTGAAAAAATTTCCAAACTATTTGTAATATATATAGTTTTAGAAAGCCTATATCCAGATCCTCAGTTCCGATATATACACCAGTTCCTAAAATTTATCTTCCCAAGAACTCCTTTCTCTCCTCTCTTTCCACAAATACTGTTTTTCCACTGTACAACCAAGGCAGTAAGGAAAATTCAAACAGAATTGGGTAGAAAGGGAAAGGAAGTGATGAGGTCGAGACCTGTGCTTCTGGGAGGAGACTCAGAGGAAAAGGGAGAATGCACAGGTGGAGTTCTTCCCTGAGGAGTAGTGTGAGCCACATACTGGGCACCTCACCCCTGGGGTTGACACAGGGAAGATGAGTCCGCCTGGATGCTTGGAGGGCCAGTGGTACTAACAGGAGGGCTGGGAGTCCAGGGAAGCCTGGACTCTGCTTGTGAGGAGCATGCACATGCTTGCTTGGTCCTGAAGCAGGGCAGAGAGAGGACTGAAAATTGTATAGGCGACTAGTTGGTTTCCCATTACTGCTCTGGTGTGTGCCCCAGCCTAAGCTGAGCACACATTTCAGCCCCACTTGGGAGACTGATTTTGAGAAACAGAGGTGACTCTGACCCAAAGCGGTACCTGAGCAGGGCAGCAGCAGCTATTACTGACACTTAGGCAGCACATCAGAAGCAGCTCCAATCTCTATCTTCATATAGACTGCCACAGCCCACACTGCAACCCATGCTGGGAGCCCACATGGGCCCTGCCTACCCTATGGCTTCAACTCGATCCTCAGGGCTTCTACTCTAGCAACTTGGAACCCATCTCCACGTGCAATAGGGTGGTTATGGTCACTGCACAGAGAGGAAGTGCTGGCTCACATCTGGCTCCATCTCTAGCCCCTCCATCTCCAGCCCCACCTCCTAGCAAGGTGATAGCTGCCAGCACACCCCGAGGAAAGACGTGACTCCTGTTCACATCAAATCCAGCTCTCCCACCAAAGCCACTGGGCTCATGTAGACTGTGTAGTGATGTTCCCACATAAAGACACTCTTTTAAGACCACAATAGGTAACTGTTTCAACTAATTTCATAGAGAAAGAGAAAGTTACATAAAATAAGAAGACAGAGGAATTTGGTTCAATTGAAAGAGCAAGAGAAAACCCATGAAAAACTACTAATGAAACAGAAATAAATCATCGACCAGATAAAGAATTCAAAACACTAGTAATAAAAATGCTAACTGAATTGAAAAGAATAGATGAACACAGTGAGAATTTTAAGGAACTAGAAAATATAAAAAAGAACGAGTCAGAACTAAAGAATATAATAACTGAAATGAAAAACACACTAGAACGAATAGCAGACTAAGTGATACAGAAGAATGCATACCTGATCTGAAAGAATAATGGAAATTGTTCAACCAGAACAGCAAAAAGAAAAACAAATTTAAAAAAATGAAAACAGTTTAAGGGACCTATGGAACAACAAGAAGCAAACCAATGTGAGCATTATAGACATCCCAGAAGGAGAAGAGAAAGAGAAAGGGGTTGAAAATGTATTTGATGAAATTTTGGCTGAAAAATTCACAAACGTGAAGGAGGAAAATATCCAGGTACAGGAAGCACAGAGAGTTCCAAACAAGATGAACCAAAACAGATCCACACCAAGACATCTTAAATAAAATGGCAAAAGTTAAAGAAAGGATTCTAAAGGCAGTAAGAGAAAAACAAAGAGTTGTATAAAAGGAAACACCCATAAGGCTATCAGCTGATTTTTAGACAAAAACTTTGAAGGCCAGAAGGGAGTGGTGTCATATATTCAAAGTGCTGAAAGGGAAAACCCTGTAACCTAGGACACTCTACCTAGCAAGATTATCATTTAGAATAGATGGAGAGATAAAGAACTTCTCAGACAAGCAAAAACTAAAAAAGTTTATCAATACTAAATCTACCATAAAAGAAAATTTAAAAGGTCTTACCTAAGAAGGAAGAAAAAGCTATACAAAGAAGTAAGAATCTATAGGAAACAAAAATCCCACTAGTTAAGGTTACAGTAAAGGCTGAGGATCAACCACTTAAATAAGCTACTATGAAGATTAAAAGGCAAAAAATCATAAAATCAACTATTACTACAATAATCAGTTAAGGGTTAAACATGAAGTGTAAAATATAACATCAAACACACAAATGTGGGGACTGCCCAGGTGGTCCAGTGGTAAAGAATCCACCTTCCAATGTAGGGGATGCAGGTTTGATCCCTGGTCAGGGAACTAAGATCCCACAGGCTGCAGGGCAACTAAGCCTGCGTGCCACAACTATTGAACCCATGCACCACAACTAGTGAGCATGCATGCCTCAACTAGAGAGCCCCTGTGCCACAAACTACAGAGCCCATGCTCTCTGGATCCCATGCACCACAACTAGAAAGGGAAAACCCACACACCACAACTAGAGAGAAGCCCGTGTGCCACAACAAAAGGTCCTGCATGCTACAATGAAGATTCCATGTGCTGCAACTAAGACCTGACACAGCCAGAAAAAGAAACCAAAAAAGAAAAAAAAAAAACAAATGTGGGGAGGGGAGTAAAAAATGTAGATCTTCTAGAATGCACTTGAACTTAAAGGACTACCTGTTTAAAACAACTAGATATAGTTATAGGTCAACATATATGAACCCCATCATAACCATAAATCAAAAACCTACAATAGATACACAAAAACTAGAGAGAAAGGAACACAGCATACTACTAAAGAAAATTATCAAACTACAAGGAAAGAAACAAAAAGAACAGAAAAAAGTATAAAAAGAACTGGAAAACAAGTAGTAAAATAGCAATGAGTACATACCTATCAATAACTACTTTAAATGTCAATGGACTAAATGCTCCAATCAAAAGACATAGAATGGCTGATTGGATTAAAAAACAAAATAAGACCCATCTATATATTGCTTACAGGAGACTCACTTCAGAGGTAAAGACACACACAGACCAAAGGTGAGGGGATGGAAAAAGATATTTCATGCAAATGGAAATGATGAGAAAGTGTAGTAATATTCATATTAGCCAAAGCAGACTTTAAAACAAAGTCTCAACTAACACAACATTGTTAATCAACTACACTCCAGTGTAAAATTAAAAATTTAAAAACTCTAACTAAATTTCTAAACCACTAAAAATTAAATTTTCTGAAATAGAAATAGAACTAAATAAATAATAAAAAGCAAAGTAACAAAAGACAATGAAGTGCATTGTAAAATGATAAAGGGATCAATGCAAGAAGAGGAAATTACACTCATTAAAATATATGCACCCCAAACAGGTGCACTAAATATATAAAGCAAATATTAACAAACTTAAAGGGAGAATTTGACAATAATACAATAATAATAGGTAATTTTAACACCCCACTTACACCAATGGACAGATCACACAGACAGAAAATCAATAAGGTATAGTATCTATTAAATGACACAGTAGACTGTTGGACTTAATAGATATCTACAGGACATTCTATCCAAAAATAGCAGAATAACATTCTTTCCAAGTGCTCATGTAATGTTCTCCAAGTCTCAAAAATTTAAGAGGATATAAAGTATACCAATCATTTTTTCCAACCAGAATGGAAATCAGTACAGGAAGAAAAATGGGAAAATAACAAATATATGGAGACTAAACATGATACTAAAACACTGGTGGGTCAATGAAGAAATCAAAGAGAAAATCAAAAAAATTTTGAGAGAAATGAGAGTGGAAACACAACACTCCAAAATCTATAGAATGCAGCAAAAACAGTCCTAAGAGGGAAGTTTATAGTGATACAGGTCTACCTCACGAAACAAGAAAAATCTCAAATAAACAACCTAATCTAGCATCTAAAGAATGTTAGAAATCACCTAAAAGGAATTAGAAAAGAAGAAGAAAGAAAGCGCAAAGATAGCAGAAGGAAGGAAATAAAGGTCAGAGAGGAAATAAAAGAGATGAAAGAAAGAGAGAGAGAGAAAGAAGAAAGAAAGAAAGAAAGAAAGAAAGAAAGAAAGAAAGAAAGAAAGAAAGAAAGAAAGAAAGAAAGAAAGAAAGAAAGAAAGAAAGAAAGAAAGAAAGAAAGAAAGAAAGAAAGAAAGAAAGAAAGAAAGAAAGAAAGAAAGAAAGAAAGAAAGAAAGAAAGAAAGAAAGAAAGAAAGAAAGAAAGAAAGAAGGAAGGAAGGAAGGAAGGAAGGAAGGAAGGAAGGAAGGAAGGAAGGAAGGAAAGGGAGGAAATAAGATGGCGGAGTAGAAGGACATGCTATCACTCCCTCTTGCTAGAACACCAGAATCACAACTAGCTGCTGGACAATCATCAACAGGAAGACACTGGAACTCACCAAAAAACTGACCTCACATCCAGAGACAAAGGAGAAGCCAAGTGACACGGAAGGAAGGGCGCAATCACAGTAAAATCAGATCCCATAACTGCTGGGTGGGTGACTCACAGACTGGAGAACACTTAGACCACAGAAGTCCATCCACTAGAGTGAAGGTTTTGAGCCCCACGTCAGGCTTCCCAACCTGGGAGTCTGGCAACGGGAAGAGGAATTCCTAGAGAATCAGGTTTTGAAGGCTAGTGGGATTTGATTGCAGGACTTTGACAGGAATGTGGGAAACAGAGGCCCCACTCCTGGAGAACACACACAAAGTAGTGTGCTCATCGGGACCCAGGGGAAGGAGCAGTGACCCCTGAGGAGACTGAACCAGACCTACATGCTAGTGTTGGAGGGTCTCCTGCAGAAGCAGGGGGTGGCTGTGGCTCACTGTGGGGACAAGGACACTGGCAGAGAAATTCAGGGAGGTACTCCTTGGCATGAGCCCTCCCAGACTCTGTCATTAGCCCCATGAAAGAGCCCAGGTAGGCTCCAGTGTTGGGTTGTCTCAGGCTCAACAACCGACAGGGAGGGAACCCAGCCCCACCCATCAACAGTGAAGCATATTAAACTTTTACTGAGCACTGTCCACCAGAGCAACAGTCAGCTCTACCCACCATCAGTCCCTCCCATCAGGAAACTTGCACAAGCCTCTTAGACAGCCTCATCCACCAGAGGGCAGACAGCAGGAGCAAGAAGAACAACATTTCTGCAGCTTGTGGAACAAAAACCACATTCACAGAAAGATAAACAAGATGAAAAGGCAGAGGGCTATGTACCAGATGAAGGAACAAGATAAAACCCCAGAAAAACAACTAAACGAAGTGGAGATAGGCAACCTTCCAGAAAAAGAATTCAGAATAATGATCGTGAAGATGATCCAGGACCTCGGAAAAAGAATGGAGGCAAAGATCAAGAAGATGCAAGAAATGTTTAACAAAGACCTAGAAGAAATAAACAACAAACAAACAGAGATGAACAATACAATAACTGAAATGAAAACTACACTAGAAGGAATCAATAGCAGCATAACTGAGGCAGAAGAACGGATAAGTGACCTGGAAGACAGAATGGTGGAATTCACTGCTATGGAACAGAATAAAGAAAAAAGAATGAAAATAAATGAAGACAGCCTAAGAGACCTCTGGGCCAACATTAAACACAACAGCATTCGCATTATAGGGGTCCCAGAAGGAGAAGAGAGAGAGAAAGGAACCGATAAAATATTCAAAGAGATTATAGTCGAAAACTTCCCTAACATGGGAAAGGAAATAGCCATCCAAGTCCAGGAAGCACAGCAAGCGCCCTACAGGATAAACCCAAGGAGAAACATGCCGAGACACATAGTAATCAAATTGGCAAAAGTTAAAGACAAAGAAAACTTATTGAAAGCAGCAAGGGAAAAATGACAAATAACATACAAGGGAACTCCCACAAGCTTAAGAGCTGATTTCTCAGCAGAAACTCTACAAGCCAGAAGGGAGTGGCATGATATACTCAAAATGATGAAAGGGAAGAACTTACAACCAGGATTACTCTACCTGGCAAGGATCTCATTCAGACTCAATGGAGAAATCAAAAGCTTTACAGGCAAGCAAAAGCTAAGAGAATTAGCACCACCAAACCAGCTCTACAACAAATGCTAAAGGAACTTCTGTAAGTGGGAAACACAAGAGAAGAAAAGGACCTACAAAAACAGAGCCAAAACAATTAAGAAAATTGTCATAGGAACATACATATCAATAATTACTTTAAACATGAATAGGTTAAATGCTCCAACCAAAAGACACAGGCTTGCTGAATGGATACAAAAATAAGACCCATATATATGCTGTCTACAAGAGACTCGCTTCAGACCTAGGGACACATTCAGACTGAAAGTGAGGAGATGAAAAAAGATATTCCATGCAAATGGAAATCAAAAGAAAGCTGGAGTAGCTATACTCATATCAGATAAAATAGACTTTAAAATAAAGAATGTTACAAGAGACAAGGAAGGACACTACATAATATCAAGGGATCAATCCAAGAAGAAGATATAACAATTATAAATATATATACACCCAACATAGGAGCACCACAATACATAAGGCAATTGCTAACAGCTCTAAAAGAGGAAATCAACAGTAACACAGTAATAGTGGGGGACTTTAACACCTCACTTACACCAATGGACAGATCATCCAAAATGAAAATAAATAAGGAAACAGAAGCTTTAAATGAAACAATAGACCAGATAGATTTAATTGATATTTATAGGACATTCCATCGAAACACATAAGATTACATTTTTTTCTCAAGTGTGCATGTAACATTCTCCAGGATAGATCACATCGTGGGTCACAACTCAAACCTCAGTAAATTTAAGAAAACTGAAATCATATCAAGCATCTTTTCTGATCACAACACTATGAGATTAGAAATGAATTACAGGGAAAATACCGTAAAAAACAAAAACACATGGAGGCTAAACAATACATTACTAAATAACCAAGAGATCACTGAAGAAATCAAAGAGGAAATCAAAAAATACCTAGAGACAAATAACAATGAAAACATGACGATCCAAAACCTATGGGATGCAGCAAAAGCAGTTCTAAGAGGGAAGTTTATAGCTATACAAGCCTACCTCAAGAAACAAGAAAAATCTCAAATAAACAATCTAACCATACACCTAAAGGAACTAGAGAAAGAAGAACAAACAAAACCCAAAGTTAGCAGAAGGAAAGAAATCATAAAGATCAGAGCAGAAATAAATGAAATAGAAACAAAGAAACAACAGCAAAGATCAATAAAATTAAAAACTGGGTCTTTGAGAAGTTAAACAAAATTGATAAACCTTTAGTCAGACTCATCAAGAAAAAGAGGGAGAGGACTCAAATCAATAAAATCAATAAAATAAAAACGGAGAAGTTACAACAGACACCACAGAAATACAAAGCATCCTAAGAGACTATTACAAGCAACTCTGTGCCAATACAATGGACAACCTGGAAGAAATGGACAAATTCTTAGAAAATGTTTTACAAGGGCCACCATCACCCTGATACCAAAATGAAACAAACATATCACAAAAACAGAAAATTAAAGACCAATATCACTGATGAACATAGAAGCAAAAATCCTCTACAAAATACTAGCAAACAGAATCCAATAACACATTAAAAGGATCGTACACCATGATCAAGTGGGATTTATCCCAGGGATGAAAGGATTCTTCAATATACACAAATCAATCAATGTGATATACCGTATTAACAAATTGAAGAATAAAAACCATATGATCATCTCAATAGAGGCAGAAAAAGCTTTTGACAAAATTCAACACCCATTTATGATAAAAACTCTCCAGAAAGTGGGCATAGAGGGAACCTACCTCAACATAATAAAGGCCATATAAGACAAACCCACAGCAAACTTCATTCTCAATGGTAAAAATCTGAAAGCATTTCCTCTAAGATCAGGAACAAGACAAGGATGTCCACTCTCACCACAATTATTCAACATAGTTTTGGAAGTCATAGCCATGGCAATCAGAGAAGAAAAAGAAATAAAGGATTACAAATTGGAAAAGAAGAAGTAAAACTGACACTGTTTGCAGATGACATGATACTATACACAGAGAATCCTAAAAATGCCACTAGAAAACTACTAGAGCTAATCAATGAATTTGGTAAAGTTGCAGGATACGAAATTAATGCACAGAAATCTCTTGCATTCCTATACACTAATGAGGAAAACTCTGAAAGAGAAATTAAGGAAACACTCCCATTTACCATTGCAACAAAATGAATAAAATACCTAGGAATAAACCTACCTAGGGTGACAAAAGGCCTGTATGCCGAAAGTTATAACACTGATGAAAAAAATTAAAGATGATACTAACAGAGCTTCCCTGGTGGCGCAGTGGTTGAGAGTCCGCCTGCCGATGCAGGGGACACGGGTTCGTGCCCCAGTCTGGGAAGATCCCACATGCCTTGGAACGGCTGGACCCGTGAGCCATGGCCGCTGAGCCTGTGCGTCCAGAGCCTGTGCTCCACAACAGGAGAGGTCACAACAGTGAGAGACCCGCGTACAGCAAAAAAAAACAAAAAC
>NW_020175191.1:8559204-8565120 GCF_003031525.2 Neophocaena asiaeorientalis asiaeorientalis
AAAAAAAAAAAAAAAAAAAAAAAAAAAAAAAAAAATGATACTAACAGATGGAGACCTATACCATGTTCTTGGATTGGAAGAATCAATATTGTGAAAAGGACTCTACTACCCAAAGCAATCTACAGATTCAATGCAATCCCTATTAAATTACCAATGTCACTTTTTACAGAACTAGAACAAAAAATCTTAAAATTTGCATGGAGACACAAAAGACCCCGAATAGCCAAAGCAGTCCTGAGGGGAAAATACGGAGCTGGAGGGATCAGACTTCCTGACTTCAGACTATACTACAAAGCCACAGTAATCAAGACAATATGGCACTGGCACAAAAACAGAAACATAGATCAATGGAACAAGATAGAAAGCCCAGAGATAAACCCATGCACCTATGGTCAACTAATCTATGACAAAGGAGGCAAGGATATACAATGGAGAAAAGACAGTCTCTTCAATAAGTGGTGCTGGGAAAACTGGCCAGCTACATGTAAAAGAATGAAATTAAAACACTCCCTAACACCATATCCTAAAATAAACTCAAAATGGATTCAAGACCTAAATGCAATACTGAACACTATAAAACTCTTAGAGGAAAACACAGGAAGAACACTCTTTGACATAAATCACAGCAAGATCTTTTTTATTCAAAAAATAAATTAAATTATTTAAAAAAACTAATACTAAACTTTCTTTGGGTTATTTGTATGGAAGTATGTTAATATAAATGTTTCACATTATATGAAATTCATAAAAATCTTATATGTTCTGGTATAATGTTATAAGTCATAATTCTAGTTATTACTTTAAAATGTATATCTCAGAAATAACTAAATTTCCTTGTCAATTGCATTATTATAAACTTTCATCAAATCTTTAACCATGGTCATTTCCAAGTCTTTTGTCATTTACAGACAGTTCTGGGTGTACTCTGATGCTTTTGCAAAAATGTTCCTATAAAAGTGTTTCATCTTCAAGGAATTCATGGAAAAGACTCTGACAGGTACACGTTTCTGGTAACTGACTGTACTGCTTAAGTGAATGAATAAACATTTTCAGAACTCTAAGGGAAAACTGATGAATTCATAAAAGTGCTAACAAAAGATCAAGATGAAAAAAAATTAATTACATGGGACTGAGTGAACTGATGAGGATGATTATAATTTTTGTGACTTTCTGTTTGAATAAAAAAAAGAAATCAAGAACTCAAAAATATAAATAAAAAGTGGAAAATTTTAAAAATCTATTCCCAAGTTTTCTAAGTGTGTGGAGATATATTTATATCTATTTCAAAAATAAAATTAAATGATTATTTCCAAACATTTGTTTTTAAAATATTTTTGTTTCTTTTTGAAAAAACCTGCTTTTGTATTTATTGTTAAAACATCATTTATGAGCTGACAGGTCAAAAAAAAAAAAAAAAAAAAAGGTTTTTTTAAAAAAAAAAAAAAAAAGGTTTTTTTAAAAAAAAAAAAAAAAAGGTTTTTTTAAAAAAAAAAAAAAAAACAGAGAGGATCCAAATCAACACAATTATAAATGAAAAAGGAGATATTACAACTGATACCACAGAAATACAAAGGATCATAAGAAGCTACTAGGAACAACTATACACCAACATGTGGACAACGTAGAAAAATGAAATATTCTCAGAAATGTACAAACTACCAAGACTGAATCTGAAAGAACTAGAAAGTCTGACTAGACCAACTATCAATACTAATAAGGATAGTGAATCAGTAATGAACAAATCTCCCAATGAAGAAAAGCCCAGGACCAGATTGCTTTACTGGTATATTTTACCAAATATTTAAAGAAGAATTAACACCAATTCTTCTCAAACTCTTCCAAAAAAATTGAGGAGGAGGGAATACTCTTTTTTTTTTTTTTAAACATCTTTATTGGGGTATAATTGCTTTACAATGGTGTGTTAGTTTCTGCTTTATAACAAAGTGAATCAGTTATACATATACATATGTTCCCATATGTCTTCCCTCTTGCGTCTCCCTCCCTCCCACTCTCCCTATCCCACCCCTCCAGGCTGTCACAAAGCACCGAGCTAATATCCCTGTGCCTTGCGGCTGCTTCCCCCTAGCTATCTACCTTACTGGGAATACTCTTAAACTCATTCTATAAGGTCAGCATTACCTTGATACCAAAGCCAGAAAAGGACACCCACAGAAAAGAAAACTAAAGATCAATATCCCTGACAAATACAAATGCAAAAACTCTCTATAAAATACTAACAAACTGAATTCAGCAGCACATTAAATGGGATTCATGCCTAGGATGCAAGGATCGTTCAACATATGCAAATCAATCAATGTGAGACATCACATTAACAGAATTAAAGAAAAAATTATATGATCATCGCAATAGATGTAAAAAAAGCATTTGACAAAATTCAACATTTGTTCCTAATAAAAACTTTAAATAAATTAGGTATAGATGGAATGTATCTCAACAAAATAAAGTTCATATAAGTCCACACCTAACATCATACTCAGTGGTGAAAGTTTGAAAGCTTTTTCTCTAAGATCAAGAAAAAAACAAAGGTGCCCACTCTCACAGCTCCTAATCAACATAATACTGGAAATATTTACTAGAGCAATCAGCCAAGAAAGAGAAATAAAAGGTATCAGAATTGGAAAGAAGAAGTAAAATTGTCTTTGTTTGCAGTTGATGTGATTTTATATTTAGAAAGTCCTAAAGACTACACACACACACACACACAAACCCTGCTAGATCTAATGAACAAATTCAGTAAAGTTTCTGGATACAAAATTAACATACAAAAATCAGTGGTGTTTCTATAATTTATACAGTAACAATAAATTATCTGAAAACTAAATTTAAAAAACAATCCCATTTACAACAGCAAAGAAACACAAAATCCTTAGGAATAAACTTAACCAAGGAGGTAAAAGGTCTCTATTCTGAAAACTACAAGACATTGATGAAAGAAACTGAAGACATGAATAAATGGAAAGTTATCCCCTGTTCATGAATTGGAGGAATATTGTTAAAATGTTAATAGTACCAAAACCCATTTTTAGATACAATGCATCCCTATCAAGATTCCAATGGCATTTCTTTAGAGAAGTAAAAATAATCCTGAAATTTATATGGAATGACAAAAGACCCTGAATACCCAAAGCAATCCTGAGAAAGAAGAACAAAGCAAGAGGCACCACACTTCCTGATTTCAAGCTATACTATGAAGCTATAGTAATCAAAAGAGTATGGTACTGACATAAAAACAAATAGATCAATGGAAGAGAATCAAGAGCCCAGAAATAAACCCAAGCACATAGAGAAATAAACCCAAGCATATATGGTCAACTAATATTTGACAAGGAGCTGAGAATACTCAATAGAGAAAAGACAGTGTCTTCAATAAATGGTGCTGGGAAATTGGATATTCACATATTAAAGAATGAAATTAGACTCCTATTTTATATCACTCTCAAAAAATTAACTCAAAATGGATTAAAGACTTAAATGTAAGAGATGAACCCATGAAACTCTTAGAAGAAAACATAGGAAAAAATCTCCTTGACATAGGTCTTGGCAATGACTTTTTGGTTATGACACCTAAAACACAAGCAATCAAATCAAAAATAAACAAGTGAGACTACATACAATAAAAGAAATAATCAACAAAGTGAAAAAACTATGGAATAGGAAAAAATATTTGCAAACCATATCCGATAAATGGTTAATATCCAAAATATATAAGGAACTTAATGAATAAGTAGCAAAACACACACACACACACACACACACACACACACATAACCTAATTAAAAACAGGCAAACAACCTGAACAGACATTTTTCCAAAGATGATATATGAATGGCCAATGAGTACATGAAAATATGCTCAACCTCACTAGTCATTAGGAAAATGCAAATCAAAACCACAATGAGATATCGTCTCCTGCCTGTCTGAATGGCCATCACCAAAAAGACAAGATAACAAATGGTGAGGATGTGGAGAAAAGGGAACCCTTGTGTGCTGTTGGTGAGATTGTAAACTGGTACAGCCACTATGGAAAACTGTATGGAGGACCCTCAAAAAATTAAAAATAGATTTAGCAATTTCACTTCTAGGGAATATATCCAAAGGAAACTAAAACACTAACTAGAAAAACATCTACACCCCCATATTAAGCATTATTTACAATAGCCAAGACGTAGAAACAAACCTAAGTGTCCACTGAAGACATAGAAACAAACCTAAGTGTCCACTGACAGATGAATGGGTAAAAAACTTGTAGTATATAGTATATATGATGGACTATTATTCAGCCATAAAAATGTGAGAAAATCATGCCATTTGCAGCAATATAGATGGGCCTTCAGGGATTTATGTTAAGTGAAATATGTCAGACACAGAAAGACAAAGACTGTGTGATCTCACTTATATATGGAATCAAAAAAAAAAAGACACAAGGTAAAAATTTGGATTTACATATGTAATGAAAACACTGAAAATGGTATATATGTGCATAAATATACAAAAACTTTTTTCTCATCTTTTTATTTCTTCCAAAGATAATTGACTATTTAAAACAAAACCAATAACAATGTATTGTGGGGTCTATAGCATATAGAAGTAAAATCCTTGGTGACAATAGCACAAAGGATGGGAGGGGAATATAGAAATTCCTCTTACAATTCTAACTATTGTAAGATTCAGACATTAATTGTAAAGTGGTATCTTGAGGTAGATTATGATAAATAAAGGATGTGTGTTGTAAACCTTAGAGCAACCACTAAAAAAAAAAAGTGTAGCTACTAAGAAAACAATAGAGATAAAATGGAATTAAATATCTGGGTAGATGCTAAGTATATGCTTATCTTTATAAGAAATCGCCAAAGTGTTTTCCAGAGTAGTTGCACTTACCACCAGCAATATAGGAACATTCACATTGCTCCACATTTTTGTTCATACATGTACTGTCAATCTTTTTTTTAAGTCTTTTAAATTTTACCCATTCAGTTGGATATAAACTGATACCTCATTATGGTTTCAATTTTTGGTTTTCTAGTGGCTCAAGATATACAGCATATTTTCATGTTTTTGCTGGCCATCATGTACCTTCTTTCGTGAAGGGTCTGTTCAAGTCTCTCACCCATTTTTATTAAAATTTTTGTCTTGTTGAGTTAAAAGAATTCGTTGTGCATTCTATACGCAAATCTTTGTCAGATATACATATTGTGAATATTTTCCCCCAGTCTGTGGCTTTCCTTTTCACTTTATAACAGTTTCTTATTAAAAGCAGACATTTTAGAGGTTTTGAATTTTGATGAAGTCCAATTTTATGATTTGTAATGTTATTTGTCCTTTTAATGCCCTAACTAGGAAACTTTGCCTTCATCTGAGTTGCAAAGATTATCTGTGTCTTCCTCTAGAAGTTTTATAGTTTTACTATGCTTAACTCTACGATTAAATTTAAATTGTCTTGAGTATGCTGTGAGGTAAGACAATTGGTCCAGCACTATTTGTTGAAAAGATTATCCCCTTCCAATTGAACTGTATTTGCATCTTTGTGCTGAGCAAAGTAAGCTCACACACAAAAGAGTACCTTCTGTATGATTTCATTTATGTGAAATTCTAGAACAGGCAAAGCCAATCTATGGTGATAGAAATAAGAAAGTGGTCACCTGGGACTGAGGATGGAGGAAACTGACTAGAAAAAGGAAGGAGGGAAATTTTGGGTTATGGAAATGTTCTTTATTTTGATCTTGTTTGTCGTTACTCAAGGTAACCATATTCGACATTGCTAAACTCATTAAACTGTATGCTTAAAATGGGTGCATTTTATTACATATAATAAATATATATTATATCCTTATATAATGTTATATCCCAATATATAATATATATAAATTATATAATAAATGTGTATATATTTTATCC